>NW_027040338.1:0-142500 GCF_034236695.1 Oncorhynchus nerka
GATGACTGGAGCATTTACAAGACGATGAATGGAAGGGGATGTACAATTGAAGTCAGAAGTTCTGTCACGGCTGTTGAAAGGAGCGGACCAAGGTGCAGCGTGGTGTGCGTTCATGTTCTTTAATTAAGGAAAGACGCCGAACAAAACAATACACACTACAAAACAAAACCGTGAAGCTTAAGGCAAAGTGCCATAAAGAAAGTCAACTTCCCACCAAGACAGGCGGGAAAAAGGGCTACCTAAGTATGGTTCTCAATCAGAGACAACAACAGACAGCTGCCTCTGATTAAGAACCACATCCAGCCAAACACAAAGAAATAGAAAACATGGAAAAAAATAACCTAGAATGCCCACCCTAGTCACACCCTGGCCTAACTACAATAGAGAATAAAAGCCTCTCTATGGCCAAGGCGTGACAGTACCCACCCCCAAAGGTGCGGCCTCCGGCTGCAAAACATGACTCTACAGGGGAGGGTCTCGGTGGGCTTCCTTTACGGCGGCGGCTCTGGTGCAGGACGTAGACCCACCTCCGCCCCTGGCTCCCCCCACTTTGGTGGCGTTTCTGGTGCGGGGACCCTCGCCGCAGACCCCGGGCTGGGGACCCTTGTAGCGGGCCCCGGACTGGGGACCCTCGTAGCGAGCCCCAGACTGGGGACCCTCGCTGGGGGCCCCGGAATGGAGACCGACGCTGGGGGCCCCGGACTGGAGACCGGACAGTAAATGTAACAAGTTTACACACACCTTAGCCAAATACATTTAAACTCAGTTTTCCACAATTTCTGACATTTAATCCGAGTAACAATTCCCTGTCTTAGGTCAGTTAGGAACTCCACTTTATTTTCAGAATGTGAAATGTCAGAATAATAGTAGAGAGAATAGTTTTTATTTAAGATTTGATTTCTTTCATCACATGCCCAGTGGGTCAGAAGTTTACATACATTGGGGAGAACAAGTATTTGATACACTGCTGATTTTGCAGGTTTTCCTACTTACAAAGCATGTAGAGGTCTGTAATATTTATCATAGGTACACTTCAACTGTGAGAGACGGAATCGAAAACAAAAATCCAGAAAATCACATTGTATGTGAAATTTGGCCCATTCCTCTTGACAGAGCTGGTGTAACTGAGTCAGGTTTGTAGGCCTCCTTGCTCACACACGCTTTTTTCAGTTCAGCTCACACATTTCCTATAGGATTGAGGTCAGGGCTTTGGGATGGCCACTCCAATACCTTGACTTAGTTGTCCATAAGCCATTTTGCCACAACTTTGGAAGTATGCTTGGGGTCATTGTCAATTTGGAAGACCCATGGTGCTCTTTCATGACGTCCCTAGGAGGGGTGCGTCACTTGAGTGGGTTGAGTCACTGATGTGATCTTCCTGTCTGGGTTGGCGCCCCCCCTTGGGTTGTGCCGTGGCGGAGATCTTTGTGGGCTATACTCAGCCTTGTCTCAGGATGGTAGGTTGGTGGTTGAAGAAATCCCTCTAGTTCTGTGGGGGTTGTGCTTTGGCAAAGTGGGTGGGGTTATATCCTTCCTGTTTGGCCCTGTCCGGGGGTATGATCGGATGGGGCCACAGTGTCTCCTGACCCCTCCTGTCTCAGCCTCCAGTATTTATGCTGCAGTAGTTTATGTGTCGGGGGGCTAGGGTCAGTTTGTTATATCTGGAGTACTTCTCCTATCTTAGCCGGTGTCCTGTGTGAATTTAATTTAATAAGTAAGCACTCTCTAATTCTCTCTTTCTTTCTTTCTTTCTTTCTCGGAGGACCTGAGCCCTAGGACCATGCCTCAGGACTACCTGGCATGATGACTCCTTGCTGTCTCCAGTCCACTTGGCCGTGCTGCTGCTCCAGTTTCAACTGTTCTGCCTGCGGCTATGGAATCCTGACCTGTTCACCGGACGTGCTACCTGTCCCAGACCTATTATTTGACAATGCTGGTCATTTATACATTTGAACATCTTGGCCATGTTCTGTTATAATCTCCACCCGGCACAGCCAGAAGAGGACTGGCCACCCCTCATAGCCTGGTTCCTCTCTAGGTTTCTTCCTAGGTTTTGGCCTTTCTAGGGAGTTTTTCCTAGCCAACGTGCTTCAACACCTGCATTGCTTGCTGTTTGGGGTTTTAGGCTGTGTTTCTGTACAGCACTTTGAGATATCAGCTGATGTACGAAGGGCTATATAAATACATTTGATTTGATTTGTTTTGCGACCAAGCTTTAAGTCTTGAGATGTTGCTTCAATATATCCAAATCATTTTCCTGCCTCATGATTCCATCTATTTTCCTGCAGATGGTCATTATGGCCAAACAGTTATATTTCTATTTCACTAGACATTTCTCCAAAAAGTATGATCTTTGTCCCCATGTACAGTTGCAAACTGTAGTCTGGCTTTTTTTATGGCGGTTTTGGAGCAGTGGAATCTTCCTTGCTGAGCGGCTTTTCAAGTTATGTCGATATAGGACTCGTTTTCCTGTGGATATAGATACTTTTGTACCTGTTTCCTCCAGCATCATCACAAGGTCCTTTGCTGTTGTTCTGGGATTGATTTCCACTTTTCTCACAAAAGTACATCCATCTCTAGGAGACAGAACACGTCTCCTTTCTGAGCGGTATGAAGGATGCCGGTCCCATGGTGTTTATACTTGCGTACTATTGTTTGTACAGATTAACGTGATACCTTCAGGTGTTTGGAAATTGCTCCCAAGGATGAACCAGACTTGTGGAGGTCTACAATTTTTTTGCCTGATTTCTTTTGATTTTCCCATGATGTCAAGCAAAGAGGCACTGAGTTTGAAGGTAGGCCTTGAAATACATCCACAGGAACACCTCCAATTGACTCAAATTATGTCAATTAGCCTATCAGAAGCTTCTAAAGCCATGATATAATTTTCTGGAATGTTCCAAGCTGTTTAAAGGCACAGTCAACTTAGTGTATGTAAACTGCTGGCCCACTGGAATTGTGATACAGTGAATTATAAGTGAAATAATCTTTAAACAATTGTGTCATGCACAAAGTAGATGTCCTAACCGACTTGCCAAAACTGTAGTTTGTTAACAAGAAATGTGTGGAGTGGTTGAAAAATGAGGCTGCTGTCCCTGTACAGGGATCAACATCAGTGGAAATGTCAGAGTGACAACTAATAGTACTCGATACAACTCAAACTTTCATTAAAACACACATGCAGGGTACTCAATTAAAGCTACACTCGCTGTGAATCTAGCAAACATGTCAGATTTTTTAAATGCTTTTCGGCGAAAGCATGAGAAGCTATTATCTGATAGCATGCAACCCCCCCGAAATACCTAAAGGGGACGTAAACAAATAATTAGCGTAGCCGGCGCTACACAAAACGCAGAAATAAAATAGAAAACATTCATTACCTTTGACGAGCTTCTTTGTTGGCACTCCTATATGTCCTATAAACATCACAATTGGGTCTTTTTTTCCGTTTAAATCCATCCATGTATACCCAAAATGTCCATTTATGAAGCCCGTCTGATCCAGGAAAAAGCACCTTTCCAAAACGCAAAGTCATTTTTTTTAAATGAAAAAAGTTTCCTATAAACTTTGACAAAACACTTCAAACTACTTTTGTAATCCAACTTTAGGTATTAGTAAACGTTAATAATCGATCAAATTGATCACGGGGCGATCTGTATTCAATAGCAGCAAGTCTTGAAATCATGGTCCATATTCTCTCTTTCATAACTTCCTCTGGTGTACCCGATGACAGGAAGTGCCTGTTCTTCATTTCACCAAAGATTAACTTCAACCCAATTCCCAAGACTGGCGACATCGTGTGGAAGCTGTAGGAACTGTAAACTGGGCCCTATCTATTTTCCCTTGACATAAGACAAAACAGAGAACTGGCGGAGGGATTTTTTTGTTTTGTTTTTTGTGAACAGTTTTCCTTGGGATTTTGCCTCCTACACACGTTCTGTTATATTCACAGACATGATTTAACCAGTTTTAGAAACTTCAGAGTGTTTTCTATCCACACATACTAATCATATGCATATACTATATTCCTGGCATGAGTAGCAGGATGTTGAAATTTTGTGCGATTTTTAACAAAAAGCTGAAAAAATTCACAGCCTCTTTAAGAGGATTTATATAATGACTCCAACCTAGGTGTATGTAAACTAGTTTTAATGACTCCAACCTAAGTGTATGTAAACTAGTCTTAATGACTCCAACCTGAGTGTATGTAAACTAGTCTTAATGACTCCAACCTGAGTGTATGTAAACTAGTCTTAATGACTCCAACCTGAGTGTATGTAAACTAGTCTTAATGACTCCAACCTGAGTGTATGTAAACTAGTTTTAATGACTCCAACCTAAGTAAACTTCCGACTTCAACTGAACATATCCAATGACAAAAGTGAAAAATGACCAAAGAACTCATTAAGTAAAAGGAATGCAGTAATTTTGCAGACACATCTACGAATACTGAAATACTGTACATATTGAGAGAGAGAGAGAGAGAAACTAGCAGGCCAGGGGTTAGTTTTATAGCCCTCTCTCTTGCCTGGCTAGGGATAGATGTTATCTGAAGGCTACTGCACCTCTGCTAGAGCAGAAGAGCAGGCTAGATAGGGCTGGAAAGTTCCAGACACAACGGCAGCCTGAGAGCTGCAATGGCAGCCTGCTAATAACCGTGCCATATAAAGCTATAAAGCTATATAAATCATTGTGGTAACACGTGATATAGACACTACTAATAACAACAGTCAATTGCAACACTCAATACACAGGTAGCAAGGCAGTAGAGAAATGATAAGACAGGTAGCAACGCAGCAGGCTAGTGATAATACACAGGTAGCAACGCAGCAGGCTAGTGATAATACACAGGAAGCATCGCAGCAGGCTAGTGATAATACACAGGTAGCAACGCAGCAGGCTAGTGATAATACACAGGTAGCAACGCAGCAGGCTAGTGATAATACACAGGTAGCAACGCAGCAGGCTAGTGATAATACACAGGTAGCAACGCAGCAGGCTAGTGTTAATACACAGGTAGCAACGCAGCAGGCTAGTGATAATACACAGGTAGCAACGCAGCAGGCTAGTGTTAATACACAGGTAGCAACGCAGCAGGCTAGTGATAATACACAGGTAGCAACGCAGCAGGCTAGTGATAATACACAGGTAGCAACGCAGCAGGCTAGTGATAATACACAGGTAGCAACGCAGCAGGCTAGTGATAATACACAGGTAGCAACGCAGCAGGCTAGTGTTAATACACAGGTAGCAACGCAGCAGGCTAGTGATAATACACAGGTAGCAACGCAGCAGGCTAGTGATAATACACAGGAAGCATCGCAGCAGGCTAGTGATAATACACAGGAAGCATCGCAGCAGGCTAGTGATAATACACAGGTACAAACACAGTTGGCTCATGTCAATAGAAAAGGAAAAAGGAATGCATGATCAAACAATAGCATTAACATTAGCTACAAGTTAAGCATTACAAACCAAACTCTCAAATCTAACACCTTGACCTAGTCCAGAGAGAGTTGGACGCACGCAACTCAATTACTGATTTCACATACAATTTACGCTATTGTGCCTGTAAAAAAAAAAAGGCCAATGTTTATATGACCGCCTTACAAACAGGCCCATTTTTATCACATTCTTGCCTTGGTGGCCTGGACCTTTTATACCTCCCGAGTCTATTTAAAAAAATCCATTAAGAATATAAACCATCAAAAATGAATTTAGGCCGGTCCTAAGAAACATTATAAGACTAACAAAAATGTATGTTCAATGAAGTTACTGGTCTGTGCAACCTATATGATTGTGGCATGAAATCAATAGTGATTATGTTAATTAAACAGGCAAGACACACTTAGGCTTCCTTGATCGCAGTGTCTCCTAAACAATACACATACAGAAGTTTCAAAACAATAAAGACATTACAAATGTCAAATATATATACAGTGTTTTAACGATGTACAAATGGTTAAAGTACACAAGGGAAAATAAATAAGCATAAATATACTCAGCCTTGTCTCAGGATGGTAAGTTGGTGGTTGAAGATATCCCTCTAGTGGTGTGGGGGCTGTGCTTTGGCAAAGTGGGTGGGGTTATATCCTTCCTGTTTGGCCCTGTCCGTGGGTGTCCTCGGATGGGGCCACAGTGTCTCCTGACCCCTCCTGTCTCAGCCTCCAGTATTTATGCTGCAGTAGTTTATGTGTCGGAGGGCTGGGGTCAGTTTGTTATATGTGGAGTACTTCTCCTGTCCTATTCGGTGTCCTGTGTGAATCTAAGTGTGCGTTCTCTAATTCTCTTCTTCTTCTTTCTTTCTCTCTCTCGGAGAACCTGAGCCCTAGGACCATGCCCCAGGACTACCTGACATGATGACTCCTTGCTGTCCCCAGTCCACCTGGCCATGCTGCTGCTCCAGTTTCAACTGGCCTGGGCCCTAGGACCATGTCCCAGGACTACCTGACATGATGACTCCTTGCTGTCCCCAGTCCACCTGGCCATGCTGCTGCTCCAGTTTCAACTGTTCTGCCTTACTATTATTCGACCATGCTGGTCATTTATGAACATTTGAACATCTTGGCCATGTTCTGTTATAATCTCCACCCGGCACAGCCAGAAGAGGACTGGCCACCCCACATAGCCTGGTTCCTCTCTAGGTTTCTTCCTAGGTTTTGGCCTTTCTAGGGAGTTTTTCCTAGCCACCGTGCTTCTACACCTGCATTGCTTGCTGTTTGGGGTTTTAGGCTGGGTTTCTGTACAGCACTTTGAGATATCAGCTGATGTACGAAGGGCTATATAAATACATTTGATTTGATTTGATTTGACAGTCAACCACGTATATTTTATAGTAGGCTAAGAATATAATTAATTATAACACACAACTTGGATCATGGTCATGTGTGGAACCGTTGTCATAAAAAAAGTGATCTCGGATGTCTTGGGGGGGGGTCACGGATGGTTGAGAGGCAGCTCTGGGGGAACTGTGGGAGGGGGTCACGGATGGTTGAGAGGCAGCTCTTGAGGAACTGTGGGGGGTCACGGATGGTTGAGAGGCAGCTCTGGGGAACTGTGGGGGGGGGTCACGGATGGTGGAGTGGCAGCTCTCGGGAACTGTGGGGGGTCACGGATGGTTGAGAGGCAGCTCTTGAGGAACTGTGGGGGGGGGTCTTGGATGGTTGAGAGGCAGCTCTCGGGGAACTGTGGGGGGTTCACGGATGGTGGAGAGGCAGCTCTTGAGGAACTGTGGGGGGTCTTGGATGGTTGAGAGGCAGCTCTGGGGGAACTGTGTGGGGGGGTCACGGATGGTTGAGAGGCAGCTCTGGGGGAACTGTGGGGGGGTCACGGATGGTTGAGAGGCAGCTCTGGGGAACTGTGGGGGGGGTCACGGATGGTTGAGAGGCAGCTCTCGGGAACTGTGGGGGGTCATGGATGGTTGAGAGGCAGCTCTGGGGAACTGTGGGGGGTCACGGATGGTGGAGTGGCAGCTCTGGGGGAACTGTGGGGGGGATCATGGATGGTTGAGAGGCAGCTCTGGGGGAACTGTGGGGGTCACGGATGGTGGAGAGGCAGCTCGGGGAACTATTGGGGGTCACGGATGGTGGAGTGGCAGCTCTCTGGGAACTGTGGGGGGTCACGGATGGTGGAGAGGCAGCTCTGTGGGAACTGTGGGGGAGTGGTCACGGATGGTTGAAAGGTAGCTCTCGGGGAATTGTGTGGGGGGGGGGGGGGTCTTGGATGTTTGGTGGCATGGGGGTTGGGAGCCTGGGCAGGTTGCTGAGAGGTCACTGGTCGGGGTCCCCGTTTTGACTTGGTGGGAGATCTGTCAATGTGCCCTTGAGCAGGACGTTGACCCTGGTTGCTCCTGTTGCTCTGTTAGGTGATTGAATGTGATGTAAATGTTGAGCGGCTTTAATGTTGATTGTATGTTTTAATCTTCAATCATAAATATATTAAAAAATATATATTTTAAAAGTCTGTCCAGTGATCCTGCCGAACAAGGCCGGGTCAGAGGAGCTGTTTGACGTAGTAGCTAGCCTAGCTGCTAGCTAGCTGCCTATTAAGCTAGCAGTGTTTCCTTGAGGGCTTGAATGAAGCCCGCGAGGCGGTTAGCCATTGGCTACTTGCTGTTGTTTTCAATCTTCCCTGCAACCTGCCCTGGGAACTGAGAGGAGTAACAGAGTAACCTATGTAGCTAGTTATCATTGTCATGCCCTAATCTGTTTCACCTGTACTTGTGATTTGTCATGGAAATTTGATTAATTACCAAATGATGAGAGAGCAAATCACACACCAGTCAGAGTTATGCTTAATCTTCACTTTTAATAATAATTAAGCTTTTGCAACAGCATTTTGACTTTCAACAGTTCAGTATCTCTAATGAAAAGTTGAGAGTGGTCAACATAATGGCAATTGGGATCCTTTATAGCAAAGATCTACCCCCCCTAGTCGACATGACAAACCACAGGTCTTAGGAACTTACACAAAGAAAGACTTTACTTCAGAGAGGAATATCCCCTAGCCAGACAGAGTTGGCTATACATTATCGTTCAGTTTGGTCTCCTAAACAAAGCTCTTATCTCGTCCTTGGTACAAAATGGTACCAAGACATTACCCCCACCCAATGATATATATCAAATTGTCATTTTAGATACTCCCATCCTAAATACAACCAATTCTGGACAAGCTCACGGAGAGGAAAGTGAGCCTCTAGGTCAAGATAGGGGCAACCTCAGAGGGAACATAGAATGGTTCCAGACACTGCCATCCTCCTCTCCCCGATGAGAAAAGTAGGGAGTGACTGGCACACAGACACAGTGGAGCCAAGAGATAATTGGTTCCCCATCAATCATCCCTTCACATGGTTTAAAATATATGTTTACACATGACGACACCTTGACCTCTCCCCTCTCTGCGGCCCAAGCAACTTAGTCCTGACAGAGAACAAATAACTGCAAATGGACACCACTATAGTACAACAAAATACATTCTTATGAGAAATAACTCATAAGCATTTCATGAAAATAAAACATCCTATCTATGTTAACCAACTAATTCTGATTAATCCCCAACAGATTGTCTCCACCCCCTCCAGGTGTCAATTATTTTCCCTAGTGTATTTATCCCTGTGTTTCCTGTCTCTCTGTGCCAGTGTATTTATCCCTGTGTTTCCTGTCTCTCTGTACCAGTGTATTTATCCCTGTGTTTCCTGTCTCTCTGTACCAGTGTATTTATCCCTGTGTTTCCTGTCTCTCTGTACCAGTGTATGTATCCCTGTGTTTCCTGTCTCTCTGTGCCAGTGTATTTATCCCTGTGTTTCCTGTCTCTCTGTACCAGTGTATTTATCCATGTGTTTCCTGTCTCTCTGTACCAGTGTATTTATCCCTGTGTTTCCTGTCTCTCTGTACCAGTGTATTTATCCCTGTGTTTCCTGTCTCTCTGTACCAGTGTATTTATCCCTGTGTTTCCTGTCTCTCTGTACCAGTGTATTTATCCCTGTGTTTCCTGTCTCTCTGTACCAGTGTATTTATCCCTGTTTCCTGTCTCTCTGTACCAGTGTATTTATCCCTGTGTTTCCTGTCTCTCTGTACCAGTGTATTTATCCCTGTGTTTCCTGTCTCTCTGTACCAGTGTATTTATCCCTGTGTTTCCTGTCCCAGTGTATTTATCCCTGTGTTTCCTGTCTCTCTGTACCAGTGTATTTATCCCTGTGTTTCCTGTCTCTCTGTACCAGTGTATTTATCCCTGTGTTTCCTGTCTCTCTGTCCCAGTGTATTTATCCCTGTGTTTCCTGTCTCTCTGTCCCAGTGTATTTATCCCTGTGTTTCCTGTCTCTCTGTGCCAGTGTATTTATCCCTGTGTTTCCTGTCTCTCTGTACCAGTGTATTTATCCCTGTGTTTCCTGTCTCTCTGTACCAGTGTATTTATCTCTGTGTTTCCTGTCTCTCTGTCCCAGTGTATTTATCCCTGTGTTTCCTGTCTCTCTGTGCCAGTGTATTTATCCCTGTGTTTCCTGTCTCTCTGTACCAGTGTATTTATCTCTGTGTTTCCTGTCTCTCTGTCCCAGTGTATTTATCCCTGTGTTTCCTGTCTCTCTGTACCAGTGTATTTATCTCTGTGTTTCCTGTCTCTCTGTCCCAGTGTATTTATCCCTGTGTTTCCTGTCTCTCTGTGCCAGTGTATTTATCCCTGTGTTTCCTGTCTCTCTGTCCCAGTGTATTTATCCCTGTGTTTCCTGTCTCTCTGTGCCAGTGTATTTATCCCTGTGTTTCCTGTCTCTCTGTCCCAGTGTATTTATCCCTGTGTTTCCTGTCTCTCTGTCCCAGTGTATTTATCCCTGTGTTTCCTGTCTCTCTGTACCAGTGTATTTATCCCTGTGTTTCCTGTCTCTCTGTACCAGTGTATTTATCTCTGTGTTTCCTGTCTCTCTGTCCCAGTGTATTTATCCCTGTGTTTCCTGTCTCTCTGTGCCAGTGTATTTATCCCTGTGTTTCCTGTCTCTCTGTACCAGTGTATTTATCCCTGTGTTTCCTGTCTCTCTGTACCAGTGTATTTATCCCTGTGTTTCCTGTCTCTCTGTACCAGTGTATTTATCCCTGTGTTTCCTGTCTCTCTGTACCAGTGTATTTATCCCTGTGTTTCCTGTCTCTCTGTACCAGTGTATTTATCCCTGTGTTTCCTGTCTCTCTGTACCAGTGTATTTATCCCTGTGTTTCCTGTCTCTCTGTACCAGTGTATTTATCCCTGTGTTTCCTGTCTCTCTGTACCAGTGTATTTATCCCTGTGTTTCCTGTCTCTCTGTACCAGTGTATTTATCCCTGTGTTTCCTGTCTCTCTGTACCAGTGTATTTATCCCTGTGTTTCCTGTCTCTCTGTGCCAGTGTATTTATCCCTGTGTTTCCTGTCTCTCTGTGCCAGTTCTTTTTATATGTTCAAGTCAAACAGAGTGTTTTTTCCGTGCTCCTGCTTTTCTATTCTCTTTTAGTAGTCCTCCCGGTTTTGACTTTTGCCTGTTTCTCTGGACTCCATTCCCACCTGCCTGACCGTTCTGCTTGCTCTGACCTCGAGCCTGCCTGACCGTTCTGCCTGCCCTGACCTTGAGCCTGCCTGACCATTCTGCCTGCCCTGACCTCGAGCCTGCCTGACCATTCTGCCTGCCCTGACCTCGAGCCTGCCTGACCATTCTGCCTGCCCTGACCTCGAGCCTGCCTGACCATTCTGCCTGCCCTGACCTCGAGCCTGCCTGCCATTCTGCCTGCCCTGACCTCGAGCCTGCCTGACCATTCTGCCTGCCCTGACCACGAGCCTGCCTGCCATTCTGCCTGCCCTGACCTCGAGCCTGCCTGACCATTCTGCCTGCCCTGACCTCGAGCCTGCCTGCCATTCTGCCTGCCCTGACCTCGAGCCTGCCTGACCATTCTGCCTGCCCTGACCACGAGCCTGCCTGCCATTCTGCCTGCCCTGACCACGAGCCTGCCTGACCATTCTGCCTGCCCTGACCTCGAGCCTGCCTGCCATCCTGCCTGCCCTGACCACGAGCCTGCCTGACCATTCTGCCTGCCCTGACCACGAGCCTGCCTGTCATTCTGTACCTCTGAACTGGTTTTGACCTTTTGCCTGTCCACTACCATTCTCTTGCCTTCCCCTTTTGGATTGTTAATAAACATCTTGGACTCTAACCATCTGCCTCCTGTGACCCATCTGGGTCTCGCCTTTATAACAATGATAAAGAGCGTTGAGGACAGTGGTGTCAATCTATCGAAGGATCTTTTAAAACGATCAAAAAGAGTTCCACAAGCAGTTATTACAATGGCGTGTCTTTGGCATCATCCAATTGAAGACTTATTTTATCAAATCAATTCTCAGTAATTATTATTACGTGATTAAACTAACCATGTAAATGTAATTAACTAGGAAGTCGAGGCACCCCAGAAAATATTCAGATTACAAAGTTATAATTTCAATTTTCCAAGTATAACTCTTCAGATATTTTAATATCTGATCAATTAGTCTTCTAATTAATGAATTATTCTTTACCTCGTGTTAGTCTCATTCCAAACGTGGTAAATTGTTGGTTATCTGCACGAACCCAGTCTTCACTATGAATCATCCATACATGAATTGTCACAATCATTTATTTACTAACTAACTAAATAATCACAGAAATGCAGAAACAAACAAACCGTAGATATGGTTACAAGGAAATGATAGGGGAGGTTCCCTAGTGGGCTAAGCCGATATGATGGTTTGGTGGACAAAGGGAAGTGGTTGTGGACTGAGACAGAGTGGGAAAGACCAAAGGGATCACTACACACAGTTGATAATTAAATTAATTGAAATGCTAATCCTTTGCACATGAACGCTCATTAATTCGGGAATAATTGCAATCAGTATATATTTACGCTCAGTGTGTCGTCGTGATTTCTGTTGGAATCGTCCATCTTTCTGTTGGTAAGTGTCTTCCTGCTTCCCTGGAGTCTTTTGTGGTTAGAATGGATACTTCAGAGTACCATTCAGAAATGTTCTTATAGAATAGATGTTTCGGCGGTTGTCGGTCTTCACATCTCAGGTTCACATCATTTCTAGCAGCAGACTAGTAATTAGCATCGAAGATTTGCTCTTATTCTGTAGGGATCGATAGTCTCAGAGTTGATCCAATGCTTCACGTGGTATGATTAGGAATTGAACAACCATTACAACCTTAGCTTAAACCTAGGTTTGTGTGGTGTTCACTCAACCTTCGCCCCCTCAGCTGACCGAGGTATGCGTGGTCTGAAGAGGATTTCTTCAGGTGGGGGTTTTAGTCGTAACAGTAGAAAAGGGCTGCTCACTGGGACGGGCCAATGACTTCAAGTTCAACTTTAAAGGGAATACAATTTAATGGTTTAAAATCACATTTACATCTTTCCCACATAGTTTCAACTTTACTCATTCATTTTATACAGTAATTAGATGCAAACCTCATAACGGAGGCTCCTGTATCATTTACATTTAAGTCATTTAGCAGACGCTCTTATCCAGAGCGACTTACAAATTGGTGCTTTCACCTTATGACATCCAGTGGAACAGCCACTTTACAATAGTGCATCTAGGTCTTTTAAGGGGGGAGGGGAGAAGGATTACTTTATCCTATCCTAGGTATTCCTTAAAGAGGTGGGGTTTCAGGTGTCTCCGGAAGGTGGTGATTGACTCCGCTGTCCTGGCGTCGTGAGGGAGTTTGTTCCACCATTGGGGGGCCAGAGCAGCGAACAGTTTTGACTGGGCTGAGCGGGAACTGTACTTCCTCAGTGGTAGGGAGGCGAGCAGGCCAGAGGTGGATGAACGCAGTGCCCTTGTTTGGGTGTAGGGCCTGATCAGAGCCTGGAGGTAGTGAGGTGCCGTTCCCCTCACAGCTCCGTAGGCAAGCACCATGGTCTTGTAGCGGATGCGAGCTTCAACTGGAAGCCAGTGGAGAGAGCGGAGGAGCGGGGTGACGTGAGAGAACTTGGGAAGGTTGAACACCATAACAGAGTTATGGTAATGTGGCTGTATTGTCTTCCATGAGGTCACAAACATGAAACAAAACGGACCGGGTCGTGGCTGGCTTCTCCACCGACCGTTTACACATTCTCCAAAACATGGACATGGTTCAGTTCTCAAGTTCTGTGATGTAGAAGAAGTTCCTTTGTTCTACTGTGAAACTCTTTCTATACTGCCTGGCCATGAGGAGAGAGTCTCCTCCAGGAATTTACGACCTGAGATAACAGAACGTGTTAATTATTTTAATGATTACTTCATTGGCAAAGTGGGCAAACTTAGGCAGGAAATGCCAACAACAAACAGTGAGCCGTCGTATTCATGCATAAAAAAACTAATAATGAAAGAAAAAGCCGTTTTGAATTTTGTAAAGTTGGTGTGTAAAATGTGGGAAATTATTGTTGTCGATCAACAATGACAAACTTTCTGGCATCGACTGCTTAGATGGAAGGCTTCTGAGGATGGTGGCTGACTCTATAACCACTCCTATCTGTCATGTCTGTCATTAGTCATATTTTTTTTATGTAATCACAGAGGAAAGTCTTTGTCCTCAGAAAGAAGCCAAAGTAATTCCGTTACCCAAGAGTGGTACTGGTTCCAACAGCAGACCTATCAGCTTGATGCTCTGAACAAACTGTTGGAAATACAATGCTATTTCTCTGTAAACAAATTAACAACAGACTTTCAGCATGCTTATAGAGAAGGGCACTCAACATGTACTGCACTGTCACACATGACTGATGATTGGTTGAAATAAATGTGGGAGCTGTACGGTTAGATTTCAGTGCAACCTTTGATATGATTGACCATTAGCTGTTGTTGAAAAAACTTACAGTACCAGTCAAAGGTTTGGACACACCTACTCATTCAAGGGGTTTTCTTAATGTTTTACTATTTTCTACATTGTAGAATAATAGTGAATACATCACAACTATGAAATAACACATATGGAATCATGTAGTAACCCAAAAAATGTTAAACAAATAAAAATATATTTTATATTTGAGATTCTTCATAGTAGCCACGATTTGCCTTGATGACAGTTTTTCACACTCCCTCAAACTGCATCTCAGCCACTCTCTTTCCCTCTCATAATGGGATATAAGCCCCTCTCTTTCCCTCTCATAATGGGATATAAGCCCCTCTATTTCCCTCTCATAATGGGTCTCAGTCTCTCTCTTTCCCTCTCATTCTGAATCTCAGCCCCTCTCTTTCCCTCTCATTCTGAATCTCAGACCCTCTCTTTCCCTCTCATTCTGAATCTCAGCCTCTCTTTCCCTCTCATAATGGGTCTCAGCCTCTCTTTCCCTCTCATAAATGGACCTCAGCCTCTCTTTCCCTCTCATAATGGGTCTCAGCCTCTCTTTCCCTCTCATAAATGGACCTCAGCCTCTCTTTCCCTCTCATAATGAGTCTCAGCCTCTCTTTCCCTCTCATAAATGGACCTCAGCCTCTCTTTCCCTCTCATAATGGGTCTCAACCTCTCTTTCCCTCTCATAATGGGTCTCAGTCTCTCTCTTTCCCTCTCATTCTGAATCTCAACCTCTCTTTCCCTCTCATAATGGGTCTCAGTCTCTCTCTTTCCCTCTCATTCTGAATCTCAGCAACTCTCTTTCCCTTTCATGATGGGATATAAGCCCCTCTCTTTCCCTCTCATAATGGGTCTCAGTCTTTCTCTTTCCCTCTCATTCTGAATCTCAGCCCCTCTCTTTCCCTCTCATAAATGGACCTCAGCCTCTCTTTCCCTCTCAAAATGGGTCTCAGCCTCTCTTTCCCTCTCATAATGGGTCTCAGCCTCTCTTTCCCTCTCATAAATGGACCTCAGCCTCTCTTTCCCTCTCATAATGGGTCTCAGCCTCTCTTTCCATCTCATAAATGGACCTCAGCCTCTCTTTCCCTCTCATAAATGGACCTCAGCCTCTCTTTCCCTCTCACACTGCGCACAGAGTATCAGCTCCACTGTCTCTGTTTCCTGGTAATAATCACACTTTCTGGTTGGATGCTTTCCTATCACATTTAAGGTCTTATTCAACCTCTGTACTTGGAATAGATGTCAACACTTAGAATCTCTGTTCCACTGCTCCTGTCATCTCTACACCATCACTGTCTATATCAGGCTTTTAACCTGTTATCTCTACACCATCACTGTCTATATCAGGCTTTTAACCTGCTCCTGTCATCTCTACACCATCACTGTCTATATCAGGCTTTTAACCTGCTCCTGTCATCTCTACACCATCACTGTCTATATCAGGCTTTTAACCTGTTATCTCTACACCATCACTGTCTATATCAGGCTTTTAACCTGCTCCTGTCATCTCTACACCATCACTGTCTATATCAGGCTTTAACCTGCTCCTGTCATCTCTACACCATCACTGTCTATATCAGGCTTTTAACCTGCTCCTGTCATCTCTACACCATCACTGTCTATATCAGGATTTTAACCTGCTCCTGTCATCTCTACACCATCACTTTCTATATCAGGCTTTAAACTGTCATCTCTACACCATCACTGTCTATATCAGGCTTTTAACCTGCTCCTGTCATCTCTACACCATCACTGAATATATCAGGCTTTAAACCTGCTCCTGTCATCTCTACACCATCACTGTCTATATCAGGCTTTTAACCTGCTCCTGTCATCTCTACACCATCACTGTCTATATCAGGCTTTTAACCTGCTCCTGTCATCTCTACACCATCACTTTCTATATCAGGCTTTAAACTGTCATCTCTACACCATCACTGTCTATATCAGGCTTTTAACCTGCTCCTGTCATCTCTACACCATCACTTTCTATATCAGGCTTTAAACTGTCATCTCTACACCATCACTGTCTATATCAGGCTTTTAACCTGCTCCTGTCATCTCTACACCATCACTGAATATATCAGGCTTTAAACCTGCTCCTGTCATCTCTACACCATCACTGTCTATATCAGGCTTTTAACCTGCTCCTGTCATCTCTACACCATCACTGTCTATATCAGGCTTTTAACCTGTTATCTCTACACCATCACTGTCTATATCAGGCTTTTAACCTGCTCCTGTCATCTCTACACCATCACTGTCTATATCAGGCTTTTAACCTGCTCCTGTCATCTCTACACCATCACTTTCTATATCAGGCTTTAAACTGTCATCTCTACACCATCACTGTCTATATCAGGCTTTTAACCTGCTCCTGTCATCTCTACACCATCACTGTCTATATCAGGCTTTAAACCTGCTCCTGTCATCTCTACACCATCACTGTCCATATCAGGCTTTTAACCTGCTCCTGTCATCTCTACACCATCACTGTCCATATCAGGCTTTTAACCTGCTCCTGTCATCTCTACACCATCACTGTCTATATCAGGCTTTTAACCTGTTATCTCTACACCATCACTGTCTATATCAGGCTTTTAACCTGCTCCTGTCATCTCTACACCATCACTGTCTATATCAGGCTTTTAACCTGCTCCTGTCATCTCTACACCATCACTGTCTATATCAGGCTTTTAACCTGTTATCTCTACACCATCACTGTCTATATCAGGCTTTTAACCTGCTCCTGTCATCTCTACACCATCACTGTCTATATCGGGCTTTAACCTGCTCCTGTCATCTCTACACCATCACTGTCTATATCAGGCTTTTAACCTGCTCCTGTCATCTCTACACCATCACTGTCTATATCAGGATTTTAACCTGCTCCTGTCATCTCTACACCATCACTTTCTATATCAGGCTTTAAACTGTCATCTCTACACCATCACTGTCTATATCAGGCTTTTAACCTGCTCCTGTCATCTCTACACCATCACTGAATATATCAGGCTTTAAACCTGCTCCTGTCATCTCTACACCATCACTGTCTATATCAGGCTTTTAACCTGCTCCTGTCATCTCTACACCATCACTGTCTATATCAGGCTTTAAACCTGCTCCTGTCATCTCTACACCATCACTGTCCATATCAGGCTTTTAACCTGCTCCTGTCATCTCTACACCATCACTGTCCATATCAGGCTTTTAACCTGTCATCTCTACACCATCACTGTTCATATCAGGCTGTTAACCTGTCATCTCTACACCATCACTGTCTATATCAGGCTTTAACCTGCTCCTGTCATCTCTACACCATCACTGTCTATATCAGGCTTTTAACCTGCTCCTGTCATCTCTACACCATCACTGTCCATATCAGGCTTTAAACCTGCTCCTGTCATCTCTACACCATCACTGTCCATATCAGGCTGTTAACCTGCTCCTGTCATCTCTACACCATCACTGTCTATATCAGGCTTTAAACCTGCTCCTGTCATCTCTACACCATCACTGTCCATATCAGGCTTTTAACCTGCTCCTGTCATCTCTACACCATCACTGTCTATATCAGGCTTTAAACCTGTCATCTCTACACCATCACTGTCTATATCAGGCTTTTAACCTGCTCCTGTCATCTCTACACCATCACTGTCCATATCAGGCTTTTAACCTGTCATCTCTACACCATCACTGTCTATATCAGGCTTTAACCTGCTCCTGTCATCTCTACACCATCACTGTCTATATCAGGCTGTTAACCTGTCATCTCTACACCATCACTTTCCATATCAGGCTTTTAACCTGTCATCTCTTCTCCACATCATATCATACACCTTCTCGACATCATATCATACACCTTCTCCACATCATATCATACACCTTCTCCACATCATATCATACACCTTCTCCACATAATATCATACACCTTCTCCACATCATATCATACACCTTCTCCACATAATATCATACACCTTCTCCACATCATATCATACACCTTCTCCACATAATATCATACACCTTCTCCACATCATATCATACACCTTCTCCACATCAAAAATACAGCTACAACAGTCTCCTTGTTCACCTGAGCCTTCCTGACCTTTTTTTTTTAAACCTTTATTTAACCAGGCAAGTCAGTTAAGAAAACATTATTATTTTCAATGACGGCCTGGGAACAGTGGGTTAACTGCCTGTTCAGGGGCAGAATGACAGATTTGTACCTTGTCAGCTCGGGGGTTTGAACTTGCAACCTTCTGGTTACTAGTCCAATGCTCTAACCACTAGGGTACCCTGCCGCCCCCGACCTCTCCTTCCAATCAGAGCACTGGGTCCATAGTTCCCCTTCCTGACCTCTCCTTCCAATCAGAGCACTGGGTCCATTGTTCCCCTTCCTGACCTCTCCTTCCAATCAGAGAACTGGGTCCATAGTTCCCCTTCCTGACCTCTCCTTCCAATCAGAGCACTGGGTCCATAGTTCCCCTTCCTGACCTCTCGTTCCAATCAGAGCACTGGGTCCATAGTTCCCCTTCCTGACCTCTCCTTCCAATCAGAGCACTGGGTCCATAGTTCCCCTTCCTGAGCACTCTCCCTTCCAATCAGAGCACTGGGTCCATAGTTCCCCTTCCTGACCTCTCCTTCCAATCAGAGCACTGGGTCCATAGTTCCCCTTCCTGACCTCTCCTTCCAATCAGAGCACTGGGTCCATAGTTCCCCTTCCTGACCTCTCCTTCCAATCAGAGCACTGGGTCCATAGTTCCCCTTCCTGACCTTCCTCAGAGCACTGGGTCCAACCCCTTCCAATCAGAGCACTGGGTCCATAGTTCCCCTTCCTGACCTCTCCTTCCAATCAGAGCACTGGGTCCATAGTTCCCCTTCCTGACCTCTCCTTCCAATCAGAGCACTGGGTCCATAGTTCCCCTTCCTGACCTCTCCTTCCAATCAGAGCACTGGGTCCATAGTTCCCCCTTCCCTTCCAATCAGAGCACTGGGTCCATGTTCCCCTTCCAATCAGAGCACTGGGTCCATAGTTCCCCTTCCTGACCTAACCTTCCAATCAGAGCACTGGGTCCATAGTTCCCCTTCCTGACCTCTCCTTCCAATCAGAGCACTGGGTCCATAGTTCCCCTTCCTGACCTCTCTTCCAATCAGAGCACTGGGTCCAAGTTCCCCTTCCTGACCTCTCCTTCCAATCAGAGCACTGGGTCCATAGTTCCCCTTCCTGACCTCTCCTTCCAATCAGAGCACTGGGTCCATAGTTCCCCTTCCTGACCTCTCCTTCCAATCAGAGCACTGGGTCCATAGTTCCCCTTCCTGACCTCTCCTTCCAATCAGAGCACTGGGTCCATAGTTCCCCTTCCTGAACTCTCCTTCCAATCAGAGCACTGGGTCCATAGTTCCCCTTCCTGACCTCTGCTTCCAATCAGAGCACTGGGTCCATAGTTCCCCTTCCTGACCTCTCCTTCCAATCAGAGCACTGGGTCCATAGTTCCCCTTCCTGACCTCTGCTTCCAATCAGAGCACTGGGTCCATAGTTCCAATTCCTGACTGGCTTCCGGAATGGCACCACTACTGTTTCCTTCCAGCTGTCTGGTAGTTGATTGGTCCCAATACTGTTTCCTTCCAGCTGTCTGGTAGTTGATTGGTCCCAATACTGTTTCCTTCCAGCTGTCTGGTAGTTGATTGGTCCCAATACTGTTTCCTTCCAGCTGTCTGGTAGTTGATTGGTCCCAATACTGTTTCCTTCCAGCTGTCTGGTAGTTGATTGGTCCCACCACCATAACCACTCTCTATCTCTGTAGTATTACCACCTTAACCACTCTCTATCTCTGTAGTATTACCACCTTAACCACTCTCTATCTCTGTGGTATTACCACCTTAACCACTCTCTATCTCTGTAGTATTACCACCATAACACCTCTCTATCTCTGTAGTATTACCACCTTAACCACTCTCTATCTCTGTAGTATTACCACCATAACCTCTCTCTATCTCTGTAGTATTACCACCTTAACCACTCTCTATCTCTGTAGTATTACCACCATAACACCTCTCTATCTCTGTAGTATTACCACCTTAACACCTCTCTATCTCTGTAGTATTACCACCATAACCACTCTCTATCTCTATCTCTGTAGTATTACCACCTTAACCACTCTCTATCTCTGTGGTATTACCACCTTAACCACTCTCTATCTCTGTAGTATTACCACCATAACCACTCTCTATCTCTGTAGTATTACCACCTTAACCACTCTCTATCTCTGTAGTATTACCACCTTAACCACTCTCTATCTCTGTAGTATTACCACCATAACCACTCTCTATCTCTGTAGTATTACCACCTTAACCACTCTCTATCTCTGTAGTATTACCACCATAACCACTCTCTATCTCGGTAGTGTTACCACCATAACCACTCTCTATCTCGGTAGTGTTACCACCATAACCACTCTATATCTCTGTAGTATTACCACCATAACCGCTCTCTATCTCGGTAGTGTTACCAACATAACCACTCTCTATCTCTATCTCTGCAGTATTACCACCTTAACCACTCTCTATCTCTGTAGTATTACCACCATAAGCACTCTCTATCTCTGTAGTATTACCACCATAAGCACTCTCTATCTCTGTAGTATTACCACCTTAACCACTCTATATCTCTGTAGTATTACCACCTTAACCACTATCTATCTCTGTAGTATTACCACCTTAACCACTCTCTATCTCTGTAGTATTACCACCTTAACCACTCTCTATCTCTGTAGTATTACCACCATAACACCTCTCTATCTCTGTAGTATTACCACCTTAACACCTCTCTATCTCTGTAGTATTACCACCATAACCACTCTCTATCTCTATCTCTGTAGTATTACCACATTAACCACTCTCTATCTCTGTGGTATTACCACCTTAACCACTCTCTATCTCTGTAGTATTACCACCATAACCACTCTCTATCTCTGTAGTATTACCACCTTAACCACTCTCTATCTCTGTAGTATTACCACCTTAACCACTCTCTATCTCTGTAGTATTACCACCATAACCACTCTCTATCTCTGTAGTATTACCACCTTAACCACTCTCTATCTCTGTAGTATTACCACCATAAGCACTCTCTATCTCTGTAGTATTACCACCTTAACCACTCTATATCTCTGTAGTATTACCACCTTAACCACTATCTATCTCTGTAGTATTACCACCTTAACCACTCTCTATCTCTGTAGTATTACCACCTTAACCACTCTCTATCTCTGTAGTATTACCACCATAACACCTCTCTATCTCTGTAGTATTACCACCTTAACACCTCTCTATCTCTGTAGTATTACCACCATAACCACTCTCTCTATCTCTGTATCTCTGTGGTATTACCACCTTAACCACTCTCTATCTCTGTGGTATTACCACCTTAACCACTCTCTATCTCTGTAGTATTACCACCTTAACCACTCTCTATCTCTGTAGTATTACCACCATAACCACTCTCTATCTCGGTAGTGTTACCACCATAACCACTCTATATCTCTGTAGTGTTACCACCATAACCACTCTCTATCTCTGTGGTATTACCACCATAACCTCTCTCTTTCTCTGTGGTATTACCACCATAACCACTCTCTATCTCTGTAGTATTACCACCGTAACCACTCTATATCTCTGTAGTATTACCACCTTAACCACTCTCTATCTCTGTAGTATTACCACCTTAACCACTCTCTATCTCTGTAGTATTACCACCTTAACCACTCTCTATCTCTGTAGTATTACCACCATAACCACTCTCTATCTCTGTAGTATTACCACCTTAACCACTCTCTATCTCTGTAGTATTACCACCATAACCACTCTCTATCTCTAACTCTGTAGTATAACACTAACCTGGAAATATGGGGAACACTAACCTGGAGATATGGGGAACACTAACCTGGAGATATGAGGAACACTAACCTGGAGATATGGGGAACACTAACCTGGAGATATGGGGAACACTAACCTGGAGATATGGGGAACACTAACCTGGAGATATGGGGAACACTAACCTGGAGATATGGGGAACACTAACCTGGAGATATGGGGAACACTAACCTGGAGATATGGGGAACACTAACCTGGAGATATGGGGAACACTAACCTGGAGATATGGGGACCACTAACCTGGAGATATGGGGAACACTAACCTGGAGATATGGGGAACACTAACCTGGAGATATGGGGAACACTAACCTGGAGATATGGGGAACACTAACCTGGAACACGGAGATATGGGGAACACTAACCTGGAGATATGGGGATCACTAACCTGGAGATATGGGGAACACTAACCTGGAGATATGAGGAACACTAACCTGGAGATATGGGGAACACTAACCTGGAGATATGGGGAACACTAACCTGGAGATATGGGGAACACTAACCTGGAGATATGGGGAACACTAACCTGGAGATATGGGGATCACTAACCTGGAGATATGGGGAACACTAACCTGGAGATATGGGGAACACTAACCTGGAGATATGGGGAACACTAACCTGGAGATATGGGGATCACTAACCTGGAGATATGGGGAACACTAACCTGGAGATATGAGGAACACTAACCTGGAGATATGGGGAACACTAACCTGGAGATATGAGGAACACTAACCTGGAGATATGGGGAACACTAACCTGGAGATATGGGGAACCCTAACCTGGAGATATGGGGAACACTAACCTGGAGATATGGGGAACACTAACCTGGAGATATGGGGAACACTAACCTGGAGATATGGGGAACACTAACCTGGAGATATGGGGATCACTAACCTGGAGATATGGGGAACACTAACCTGGAGATATGTGGAACACTAACCTGGAGATATGGGGAACACTAACCTGGAGATATGGGGAACACTAACCTGGAACACGGAGATATGGGGAACACTAACCTGGAGATATGGGGATCACTAACCTGGAGATATGGGGAACACTAACCTGGAGATATGAGGAACACTAACCTGGAGATATGGGGAACACTAACCTGGAGATATGAGGAACACTAACCTGGAGATATGGGGAACACTAACCTGGAGATATGGGGAACACTAACCTGGAGATATGGGGAACACTAACCTGGAGATATGGGGATCACTAACCTGGAGATATGGGGAACACTAACCTGGAGATATGGGGAACACTAACCTGGAGATATGGGGAACACTAACCTGGAGATATGGGGATCACTAACCTGGAGATATGGGGAACACTAACCTGGAGATATGGGGAACACTAACCTGGAGATATGGGGAACACTAACCTGGAGATATGGGGAACACTAACCTGGAGATATGGGGAACACTAACCTGGAGATATGGGGAACACTAACCTGGAGATATGGGGAACACTAACCTGGAGATATGGGGAACACTAACCTGGAGATATGGGGATCACTAACCTGGAGATATGGGGAACACTAACCTGGAGATATGGGGAACACTAACCTGGAGATATGGGGAACACTAACCTGGAACACGGAGATATGGGGAACACTAACCTGGAGATATGGGGAACACTAACCTGGAGATATGGGGAACACTAACCTGGAGATATGGGGATCACTAACCTGGAACACGGAGATATGGGGAACACTAACCTGGAGATATGGGGAACACTAACCTGGAACACTGAGATATGGGGAACACTAACCTGGAGATATGGGGAACACTAACCTGGAGATATGGGGAACACTAACCTGGAGATATGGGGATCACTAACCTGGAGATATGGGGAACACTAACCTGGAGATATGGGGAACACTAACCTGGAGATATGGGGAACACTAACCTGGAGATATGGGAACACTAACCTGGAGATATGGGGAACACTAACCTGGAGATATGGGGAACACTAACCTATGGGGAACACTAACCTGGAGATATGGGGAACACTAACCTGGAGATATGGGGAACACTAACCTGGAGATATGGGGAACACTAACCTGGAGATATGGGGAACACTAACCTGGAGATATGGGAACACTAACCTGGAGATATGGGGACACTAACCTGGAACACTAACCTGGAGATATGGGGAACACTAACCTGGAGATATGGGGAACACTAACCTGGAGATATATGGGGAACACTAACCTGGAGATATGGGGAACACTAACCTGGAGATATGGGGAACACTAACCTGGAGATATGGGGAACACTAACCTGGAGATATGGGGAACACTAACCTGGAGATATGGGGAACACTAACCTGGAGATATGATACTAACCTGGAGATATGGGGAACACTAACCTGGAGATATGGGGAACACTAACCTGGAGATATGGGGAACACTAACCTGGAGATATGGGGAACACTAACCTGGAGATATGGGGAACACTAACCTGGAGATATGGGGAACACTAACCTGGAGATATGGGGAACACTAACCTGGAGATATGGGAACACTAACCTGGAGATATGGGGAACACTAACCTGGAGATATGGGGAACACTAACCTGGAGATATGGGGAACACTAACCTGGAGATATGGGGAACACTAACCTGGAGATATGGGGATCACTAACCTGGAGATATGGGGAACACTAACCTGGAGATATGGGGAACACTAACCTGGAGATATGGGGAACACTAACCTGGAGATATGGGGAACACTAACCTGGAGATATGGGGAACACTAACCTGGAGATATGGGGAACACTAACCTGGAGATATGGGGAACACTAACCTGGAGATATGGGGAACACTAACCTGGAGATATGGGGAACACTAACCTGGAGATATGGGGAACACTAACCTGGAGATATGGGGAACACTAACCTGGAGATATGGGGAACACTAACCTGGAGATATGGGGAACACTAACCTGGAGATATGGGGAACACTAACCTGGAGATATGGGGAACACTAACCTGGAGATATGGGGAACACTAACCTGAGATCTGGAACACTAACCTGGAGATATGGGGAACACTAACCTGGAGATATGGGGAACACTAACCTGGAGATATGGGGAACACTAACCTGGAGATATGGGGAACACTAACCTGGAGATATGGGGAACACTAACCTGGAGATATGGGGGACACTAACCTGGAGATATGGGGAACACTAACCTGGAGATATGGGGAACACTAACCTGGAGATATGGGGAACACTAACCTGGAGATATGGGGAACACTAACCTGGAGATATGGGGAACACTAACCTGGAGATATGGGGAACACTAACCTGGAGATATGGGGAACACTAACCTGGAGATATGGGGAACACTAACCTGGAGATATGGGAACACTAACCTGGAGATATGGGAACACTAACCTGGAGATATGGGGAACACTAACCTGGAGATATGGGGAACACTAACCTGGAGATATGGGGAACACTAACCTGGAGATATGGGGAACACTAACCTGGAGATACTAACCTGGGGAACACTAACCTGGAGATATGGGGAACACTAACCTGGAGATATGGGGATCACTAACCTGGAGATATGGGGAACACTAACCTGGAGATATGGGGAACACTAACCTGGAGATATGGGGAACACTAACCTGGAACACGGAGATATGGGGAACACTAACCTGGAGATATGGGGAACACTAACCTGGAGATATGGGGAACACTAACCTGGAGATATGGGGATCACTAACCTGGAACACGGAGATATGGGGAACACTAACCTGGAGATATGGGGAACACTAACCTGGAACACTGAGATATGGGGAACACTAACCTGCAGATATGGGGAACACTAACCTGGAGATATGGGGAACACTGACCTGGAGATATGGGGAACACTAACCTGGAGATATGGGGAACACTAACCTGGAGATATGGGGAACACTAACCTGGAGATATGGGGAACACTAACCTGGAGATATGGGGAACACTAACCTGGAGATATGGGGAACACTAACCTGGAGATATGGGGAACACTAACCTGGAACACGGAGATATGGGGAACACTAACCTGGAGATATGGGGAACACTAACCTGGAGATATGGGGAACACTAACCTGGAGATATGGGGAACACTAACCTGGAGATATGGGGATCACTAACCTGGAACACGGAGATATGGGGAACACTAACCTGGAGATATGGGGAACACTAACCTGGAACACGGAGATATGGGGAACACTAACCTGCAGATATGGGGAACACTAACCTGGAGATATGGGGAACACTATCCTGGAGATATGGGGAACACTAACCTGGAGATATGGGGAACACTAACCTGGAGATATGGGGAACACTAACCTGGAGATATGGGGAACACTAACCTGGAGATATGGGGATCACTAACCTGGAGATATGGGGAACACTAACCTGGAGATATGGGGAACACTAACCTGGAGATATGGGGAACACTAACCTGGAGATATGGGGAACACTAACCTGGAGATATGGGGAACACTAACCTGGAACACGGAGATATGGGGAACACTAACCTGGAGATATGGGGAACACTAACCTGGAGATATGTGGAACACTAACCTGGAGATATGGGGAACACTAACCTGGAGATATGAACACTAACCTGGAGATATGGGGAACACTAACCTGGAGATATGGGGATCACTAACCTGGAACACGGAGATATGGGGAACACTAACCTGGAGATATGGGGAACACTAACCTGGAACACGGAGATATGGGGAACACTAACCTGCAGATATGGGGAACACTAACCTGGAGATATGGGGAACACTATCCTGGAGATATGGGGAACACTAACCTGGAGATATGGGGAACACTAACCTGGAGATATGGGGAACACTAACCTGGAGATATGGGGAACACTAACCTGGAGATATGGGGATCACTAACCTGGAGATATGGGGAACACTAACCTGGAGATATGGGGAACACTAACCTGGAGATATGGGGAACACTAACCTGGAGATATGGGGAACACTAACCTGGAGATATGGGGAACACTAACCTGGAACACGGAGATATGGGGAACACTAACCTGGAGATATGGGGAACACTAACCTGGAGATATGTGGAACACTAACCTGGAGATATGGGGAACACTAACCTGGAGATATGGGGAACACTAACCTGGAGATATGGGGAACACTAACCTGGAACACGGAGATATGGGGAACACTAACCTGGAGATATGGGGATCACTAACCTGGAGATATGGGGAACACTAACCTGGAGATATGAGGAACACTAACCTGGAGATATGGGGAACACTAACCTGGAGATATGAGGAACACTAACCTGGAGATATGGGGAACACTAACCTGGAGATATGGGGAACACTAACCTGGAGATATGGGGAACACTAACCTGGAGATATGGGGATCACTAACCTGGAGATATGGGGAACACTAACATGGAGATATGGGGAACACTAACCTGGAGATATGGGGAACACTAACCTGGAGATATGGGGATCACTAACCTGGAGATATGGGGATCACTAACCTGGAGATATGGGGAACACTAACCTGGAGATATGAGGAACACTAACCTGGAGATATGGGGAACACTAACCTGGAGATATGAGGAACACTAACCTGGAGATATGGGGAACACTAACCTGGAGATATGGGGAACACTAACCTGGAGATATGGGGAACACTAACCTGGAGATCTGGGGAACACTAACCTGGAGATATGGGGATCACTAACCTGGAGATATGGGGAACACTAACCTGGAGATATGGGGAACACTAACCTGGAGATATGGGGAACACTAACCTGGAGATATGGGGAACACTAACCTGGAGATATGGGGATCACTAACCTGGAGATATGGGGAACACTAACCTGGAGATATGGGGAACACTAACCTGGAGATATGGGGAACACTAACCTGGAGATATGGGGATCACTAACCTGGAGATATGGGGATCACTAACCTGGAGATATGGGGAACACTAACCTGGAGATATGAGGAACACTAACCTGGAGATATGGGGAACACTAACCTGGAGATATGAGGAACACTAACCTGGAGATATGGGGAACACTAACCTGGAGATATGGGGAACACTAACCTGGAGATATGGGGAACACTAACCTGGAGATCTGGGGAACACTAACCTGGAGATATGGGGATCACTAACCTGGAGATATGGGGAACACTAACCTGGAGATATGGGGAACACTAACCTGGAGATATGGGGAACACTAACCTGGAGATATGGGGAACACTAACCTGGAGATATGGGGATCACTAACCTGGAGATATGGGGAACACTAACCTGGAGATATGGGGAACACTAACCTGGAGATATGGGGAACACTAACCTGGAACACGGAGATATGGGGAACACTAACCTGGAGATATGGGGAACACTAACCTGGAGATATGGGGAACACTAACCTGGAGATATGGGGATCACTAACCTGGAGATATGGGGAACACTAACCTGGAGATATGGGGAACACTAACCTGGAGATATGGGGAACACTAACCTGGAACACGGAGATATGGGGAACACTAACCTGGAGATATGGGGAACACTAACCTGGAGATATGGGGAACACTAACCTGGAGATATGGGGATCACTAACCTGGAACACGGAGATATGGGGAACACTAACCTGGAGATATGGGGAACACTAACCTGGAACACTGAGATATGGGGAACACTAACCTGCAGATATGGGGAACACTAACCTGGAGATATGGGGAACACTGACCTGGAGATATGGGGAACACTAACCTGGAGATATGGGGAACACTAACCTGGAGATATGGGGAACACTAACCTGGAGATATGGGGAACACTAACCTGGAGATATGTGGAACACTAACCTGGAGATATGGGGAACACTAACCTGGAGATATGGGGAACACTAACCTGGAGATATGGGGAACACTAACCTGGAACACGGAGATATGGGGAACACTAACCTGGAGATATGGGGAACACTAACCTGGAGATATGGGGAACACTAACCTGGAGATATGGGGATCACTAACCTGGAACACGGAGATATGGGGAACACTAACCTGGAGATATGGGGAACACTAACCTGGAACACGGAGATATGGGGAACACTAACCTGCAGATATGGGGAACACTAACCTGGAGATATGGGGAACACTATCCTGGAGATATGGGGAACACTAACCTGGAGATATGGGGAACACTAACCTGGAGATATGGGGAACACTAACCTGGAGATATGGGGAACACTAACCTGGAGATATGGGGATCACTAACCTGGAGATATGGGGAACACTAACCTGGAGATATGGGGAACACTAACCTGGAGATATGGGGAACACTAACCTGGAACACGGAGATATGGGGAACACTAACCTGGAGATATGGGGAACACTAACCTGGAGATATGTGGAACACTAACCTGGAGATATGGGGAACACTAACCTGGAGATATGGGGAACACTAACCTGGAGATATGGGGAACACTAACCTGGAACACGGAGATATGGGGAACACTAACCTGGAGATATGGGGATCACTAACCTGGAGATATGGGGAACACTAACCTGGAGATATGAGGAACACTAACCTGGAGATATGGGGAACACTAACCTGGAGATATGAGGAACACTAACCTGGAGATATGGGGAACACTAACCTGGAGATATGGGGAACACTAACCTGGAGATATGGGAACACTAACCTGGAGATATGGGGATCACTAACCTGGAGATATGGGGAACACTAACCTGGAGATATGGGGAACACTAACCTGGAGATATGGGGAACACTAACCTGGAGATATGGGGATCACTAACCTGGAGATATGGGGATCACTAACCTGGAGATATGGGGAACACTAACCTGGAGATATGAGGAACACTAACCTGGAGATATGGGGAACACTAACCTGGAGATATGAGGAACACTAACCTGGAGATATGGGGAACACTAACCTGGAGATATGGGGAACACTAACCTGGAGATATGGGGAACACTAACCTGGAGATCTGGGGAACACTAACCTGGAGATATGGGGATCACTAACCTGGAGATATGGGGAACACTAACCTGGAGATATGGGGAACACTAACCTGGAGATATGGGGAACACTAACCTGGAGATATGGGGAACACTAACCTGGAGATATGGGGATCACTAACCTGGAGATATGGGGAACACTAACCTGGAGATATGGGGAACACTAACCTGGAGATATGGGGAACACTAACCTGGAGATATGGGGATCACTAACCTGGAGATATGGGGATCACTAACCTGGAGATATGGGGAACACTAACCTGGAGATATGAGGAACACTAACCTGGAGATATGGGGAACACTAACCTGGAGATATGAGGAACACTAACCTGGAGATATGGGGAACACTAACCTGGAGATATGGGGAACACTAACCTGGAGATATGGGGAACACTAACCTGGAGATCTGGGGAACACTAACCTGGAGATATGGGGATCACTAACCTGGAGATATGGGGAACACTAACCTGGAGATATGGGGAACACTAACCTGGAGATATGGGGAACACTAACCTGGAGATATGGGGAACACTAACCTGGAGATATGGGGATCACTAACCTGGAGATATGGGGAACACTAACCTGGAGATATGGGGAACACTAACCTGGAGATATGGGGAACACTAACCTGGAACACGGAGATATGGGGAACACTAACCTGGAGATATGAGGAACACTAACCTGGAGATATGGGGAACACTAACCTGGAGATATGGGGATCACTAACCTGGAACACGGAGATATGGGGAACACTAACCTGGAGATATGGGGAACACTAACCTGGAACACTGAGATATGGGGAACACTAACCTGCAGATATGGGGAACACTAACCTGGAGATATGGGGAACACTAACCTGGAGATATGGGGAACACTAACCTGGAGATATGGGGAACACTAACCTGGAGATATGGGGAACACTAACCTGGAGATATGGGGAACACTAACCTGGAGATATGGGGATCACTAACCTGGAGATATGGGGAACACTAACCTGGAGATCTGGGGAACACTAACCTGGAGATATGGGGATCACTAACCTGGAGATATGGGGAACACTAACCTGGAGATATGGGGAACACTAACCTGGAGATATGGGGAACACTAACCTGGAGATATGGGGAACACTAACCTGGAGATATGGGGATCACTAACCTGGAGATATGGGGAACACTAACCTGGAGATATGGGGAACACTAACCTGGAACACGGAGATATGGGGAACACTAACCTGGAACACGGAGATATGGGGAACACTAACCTGGAGATATGGGGAACACTAACTTGGAGATATGGGGAACACTAACCTGGAGATATGGGGAACACTAACCTGGAGATATGGGGATCACTAACCTGGAACACGGAGATATGGGGAACACTAACCTGGAGATATGGGGAACACTAACCTGGAACATGGAGATATTGGGAACACTAACCTGCAGATATGGGGAACACTAACCTGGAGATATGGGGAACACTATCCTGGAGATATGGGGAACACTAACCTGGAGATATGGGGATCACTAACCTGGAGATATGGGGAACACTAACCTGGAGATATGGGGAACACTAACCTGGAGATATGGGGAACACTAACCTGGAGATATGGGGATCACTAACCTGGAGATATGGGGAACACTAACCTGGAGATATGGGGAACACTAACCTGGAGATATGGGGAACACTAACCTGGAACACGGAGATATGGGGAACACTAACCTGGAGATATGGGGAACACTAACCTGGAGATATGGGGATCACTAACCTGGAACACGGAGATATGGGGAACACTAACCTGGAGATATGGGGAACACTAACCTGGAACACGGAGATATGGGGAACACTAACCTGCAGATATGGGGAACACTAACCTGGAGATATGGGGAACACTAACCTGGAGATATGGGGAACACTAACCTGGAGATATGGGGAACACTAACCTGGAGATATGGGGATCACTAACCTGGAGATATGGGGAACACTAACCTGGAGATATGGGGAACACTAACCTGGAGATATGGGGAACACTAACCTGGAGATATGGGGAACACTAACCTGGAGATATGGGGAACACTAACCTGGAGATATGGGGAACACTAACCTGGAGATATGGGGAACACTAACCTGGAGATATGGGGAACACTAACCTGGAGATATGGGGAACACTAACCTGGAGATATGGGGAACACTAACCTGGAGATATGGGGAACACTAACCTGGAGATATGGGGATCACTAACCCTATAAAGGTGTGCATTAATGGAACATTTTATTTGTTTTAAATAATTTCTCGCTGATATGAAAGCTACGTTTCGGTACCTCAAGCAATATATGTTCATGTTCAGATCGAGCAAAAGTCCCTTGGAAGATTGTACCTTCATCAATAGGCGCTAAAGGTAGTCTATGAACTGGGTTTTCTATCACTAGCTAGTTGGTTGACGAGGGGTACAGTAGGCTACAGTACAGCATCCCTGAATGACAGTAGCCTTCCTATTGTTCTGTTATTCGTTTTGGTCTGTAAAGTGTTAAATGAGCTCTGATGGTGTGACGTTGTCTGTTTCTATATTATAGATGCTTCTATGGACATGCGGTTTACATCAGAGCTCTGCCACCTCTGCCATATTATATATATATATATATTAGAGTATTACTGAGGTTGAAAAGATGACCGTATCTGTTATTGTCCAACTATTAAAACTTGTTTGTTTGTAAACACACAGCAAACCAACAGCTGCCACCGTTGAAAACATTGTGGATGGTGAAGGGACAATGCCCGCAACTTACTCTTATGGTAAATATTTCATCCAAATGTCATTCCATTCATAAATGTGGCCACTTAATTTGTGGATATCTTTATGTTATTTATAATGATAATATCATTTTTTAATATCACATTTCTGTAGGTTCTCCGTTCCCAAACGTAAAACCCTCTGTCTTCAGCAGGAATAGGTATTGAGTTAAGATACGTCGTATTGAAAGTTCACTCAGGGTCATTTTTAAATTGCGAGTGACTGACATGAACAGAAGCATAATCAGGCCTTGTCAGGATTGAGAAAAAGATGAATGGAGAAAAGTACAGAGAGATCCTTGATGAAAACTTGCTTCAGAGCACTCAGGACCTCAGACTGGGGTGAAGGTTCACCTTCCAACAGGACAACAACCCTAAACACACAGCCAAGACAACGCAGGAGTGGGTTCGGGACAAGTCTCTGAATGTCCTTGAGTGTCCCAGTCAGAGCCCGGACTTGAACCCGATCTAACATCTCTGGAGAGACCTGAAAATAGCTATGCAGCAACGCTCCCCATATAACCTGACAGACCTTGAAAGGATCTGCAGAGAAGAATTGGAGAAACTCCCCAAATACAGGTGTGACAAGCTTGTAGTATCAAACCCAAGAAGACTAGCGGCTGTAATCACTGGCAAAGGTGCTTCAGCAAAGTACTGAGTAAAGGGTCTGAGTACTTATGTAAATGTTATCTTTAAGGGTTTTTGTTTCTAAAAAACATTTCTAAAAAAACAGTTTTGCTTTGTCATTATGGGGTATTGTGATGTCATTATGGGGTATTGTGATGTCATTATGGTGTATTGTGATGTCATTATGGTGTATTGTGATGACATTATGGGGTATTGTGATGTCATTATGGGGTATTGTGATGTCATTATGGGGTATTGTGATGTCATTATGGGGTATTGTATGTAGATTGATGAAGGATAAAAACGAATGAATCAATCTTAGAATAAGACTGTAACGTAACAAATTGTGGAAAAACGTCCAAATGCACTGTATAGGAATTAGGGTGGCATTGGGATGCACAACACTGCAGTAGCACAACACTGCAGTAGCACAACACACACACACAACACACACACACACACACACACACACACACACACACAGCACAGCACAAGACTTTTACACAGTCAGTCTGTACGTTTTCAAACTGTCAGCTACAGGTGTGTCAAAACACTGAGCTTACAGGGTGGACTGGTTCTCAACAGAATATAAGACTTCTAAACCAGAAGTATAGGGTTTAATATAATTTCAAACTCCTTGCATCCTTTTTCTAATGTTATCATACTCCTGAGCTTATTGCAGTTCAAACTATAAAACAGGGTTTTATGTTGGTGGTCGGCCAAATCCAAAGAGGTTCCATTTTTCAACTCTCTCCTTCTCTCCTCTCCCTCTGTCTGTCATTCTCCTATCTCTCCTCTCCCCCACTCTCCCCCTCTCTCTCTGTCCTCTCCCTCTCTCCTCTCCCTCTGTCCTCTCCCTCTCTCCTCTCCCTCTCATTCTCCTATCTCTCCTCTCCCTCACTCTCCCCCTCTCTCTCTGTCCTCTCCTTCTCTCCTCTCCCTCTCTCTCTCATTCTCCTATCTCTCCTCTCCCTCACTCTCCCCCTCTCCCTCTCTCTCTTTCTCCTATCTCTCCTCTCCCCCTCTCTCTCTGTCCTCTCCCTCTCTCCTCTCCCTCTCTCCTCTCCCTCTCCTCTCCCTCACTCTCCCCCTCTCTCTCTGTCCTCTCCCTCTCTCCTCTCCCTCTCTCTCTCATTCTCCTCTCCCTCCCTCCCTCTCCTCTCATTCTTGTTCTCCTCTCTCTCTCTCTCTTGTTCTCCTCTCTCTCTCTCTCTCTCTCTCTCCTTCTCTCCTCTCTCTTTCTTTCTTCTCTCTCTCTCTCTCTCTCTCTCTCTCTCTCTCTTGTCTTGTTCTCTCTCTCTCTCTCTCTTTCTTCTCTTATCCAGTAACAGTAAAACAGGCTTGTCAAGCCACTAACAGCTACATGATGAATGTCCTGCTGGTTCTGTGTTTGGTTGTTTTGTGGTCTCAACGGAATTGAATTTCATGCTCACTTGTTGAGCTGCATTTTCTTGACCGTGCCCTCTTCCTCCTCCTCACCCTCTTCTTCCTCCTCCTCCTCCTCCTCTTCCTCCTCCTCACCCTCTTCTTCTTCCTCCTCCTCCTCTTCCTCCTTCTGTACACAAAGCCAAGCAGGCCACATTGATTAAATGTTCTCTGGATATAAAGCAGACAGAAGCATGGTTGGATGAAAGTAGCTAAGAGAAAATAATGAGTTGTTTCATGTCTGCAGGGTGTCTGTCTTCACTGAGACAACCCTGTGAGAGCCACACAGCTTAAAGAATCATTTAATTAGAGAACGTCAACCTTGTGTCTTTGTTTCTATGTGTTTGGAATAATTACACGTTCTGATGTGTGTGCATGACAGCAAATTCCCTATTTTCTGTTTTCCTTCAGAGCAACTCAAAGACAACTCAGACATGCAATCAATTGATTATGAAGAGGTGAAAGAAAACTATTAGCTTCAAATGCTAGAGGCATGTTAGTGTTACGTACGGTGGAGACACTGAAGCCGTCGTCCTGTTAGAGATGCTGAAGTTGTCTTTCTGTTGGAGACTGGGAGTTGTCTTTCTGTTGGAGACTGGGAGTTGTCTTTCTGGTAGACGCTGGGAGTTGTCTTTCTGGTAGACGCTGGGAGTTGTCTTTCTGGTAGACGCTGGGAGTTGTCTTTCTGGTAGACGCTGGGAGTTGTCTTTCTGGTAGACGCTGGGAGTTGTCTTTCTGGTAGACGCTGGGAGTTGTCTTTCTGGTAGACGCTGGGAGTTGTCTTTCTGGTAGACGCTGGGAGTTGTCTTTCTGTTGGAGACTGGGAGTTGTCTTTCTGTTGGAGACTGGGAGTTGTCTTTCTGTTGGAGACTGGAAGTTGTCTTTCTGTTGGAGACTGGAAGATGTCTTTCTGTTGGAGACGCTGGGAGTTGTCTTTCTGTTGGAGACGCTGGGAGTTGTCTTTCTGTTGGAGACGCTGGGAGTTGTCTTTCTGTTGGAGACGCTGGGAGTTGTCTTTGTGTTGGAGACGCTGGGAGTTGTCTTTCTGTTGGAGACGCTGGGAGTTGTCTTTCTGTTGGAGACGCTGGGAGTTGTCTTTCTGTTGGAGACGCTGGGAGTTGTCTTTCTGTTGGAGACGCTGGGAGTTGTCTTTCTGTTGGAGACGCTGGGAGTTGTCTTTCTGTTGGAGACGCTGGGAGTTGTCTTTCTGTTGGAGACGCTGGGAGTTGTCTTTCTGTTGGAGACTGGGAGTTGTCCTCCTGTTGGAGACTGGGAGTTGTCCTCCTGTTGGAGACTGGGAGTTGTCCTCCTGTTACAGCCTGGGAGTTGTCCTCCTGTTACAGCCTGGGAGTTGTCTTTCTGGTAGAGACTGGGTGTTTTCTTTCTGTTGGAGACTGGGAATTGTCTTTATGTTAGAGACGCTGGGAGTAGTCTTTCTGTTAGAGACACTGAAGCTGTCTTTCTGTTGGAGACTGGGAGTTGTCCTCCTGTTGGAGACTGGGAGTTGTCCTCCTGTTGGAGACGCTGGGAGTTGTCCTCCTGTTGGAGACTGGGAGTTGTCTTTCTGTTAGAGACACTGAAGCTGTCTTTCTGTTGGAGACTGGGAGTTGTCTTTCTGTTGGAGACTGGGAGTTGTCTTTCTGTTGGAGACTGGGAGTTGTCTTTCTGTTGGAGACTGGGAGTTGTCTTTCTGTTGGAGACTGGGAGTTGTCTTTCTGTTGGAGACTGGGAGTTGTCCTCCTGTTGGAGACTGGGAGTTGTCCTCCTGTTGGAGACTGGGAGTTGTCTTTCTGTTGGAGACTGGGAGTTGTCTTTCTGTTGGAGACTGGGAGTTGTCTTTCTGTTGGAGACTGGGAGTTGTCATTCTGTTGGAGACTGGGAGTTGTCTTTCTGTTGGAGACTGGGAGTTGTCTTTCTGTTGGAGACTGGGAGTTGACTTTCTGTTGGAGACTGGGAGTTGTCTTTCTTTTGGAGACTGGGAGTTGTCTTTCTGTTGGAGACTGGGAGTTGTCTTTCTGTTGGAGACTGGGTGTTGTCTTTCTGGTAAAGACTGGGAGTTGTCTTTCTGTTAGAGACGCTGGGAGTTGACTTTCTGGTAGAGACGCTGGGAGTTGACTTTCTGTTGGAGACGCTGGGAGTTGACTTTCTGTTGGAGACGCTGGAAGTTGTCTTTCTGTTGGAGACGCTGGGAGTAGTCTTTCTGTTAGAGACACTGAAGCTGTCTTTCTGTTGGAGACTGGGAGTTGTCCTCCTGTTGGAGACTGGGAGTTGTCCTCCTGTTGGAGACTGGGAGTTGTCTTTCTGTTAGAGACACTGATGCTGTCTTTCTGTTGGAGACTGGGAGTTGTCTTTCTTTTGGAGACTGGGAGTTGTCTTTCTGTTGGAGACTGGGAGTTGTCTTTCTGTTGGAGACTGGGTGTTGTCTTTCTGGTAAAGACTGGGAGTTGTCTTTCTGTTAGAGACGCTGGGAGTTGACTTTCTGGTAGAGACGCTGGGAGTTGACTTTCTGTTGGAGACGCTGGGAGTTGACTTTCTGTTGGAGACGCTGGAAGTTGTCTTTCTGTTGGAGACGCTGGGAGTAGTCTTTCTGTTAGAGACACTGAAGCTGTCTTTCTGTTGGAGACTGGGAGCTGTCTTTCTGTTGGAGACTGGGAGTTGTCCTCCTGTTGGAGACTGGGAGTTGTCCTCCTGTTGGAGACGCTGGGAGTTGTCCTCCTGTTGGAGACTGGGAGTTGTCTTTCTGTTAGAGACACTGAAGCTGTCTTTCTGTTGGAGACTGGGAGTTGTCCTCCTGTTACAGCCTGGGAGTTGTCTTTCTGTTAGAGACACTGAAGCTGTCTTTCTGTTGGAGACTGGGAGTTGTCTTTCTGTTGGAGACTGGGAGTTGTCTTTCTGTTGGAGACTGGGAGTTGTCTTTCTGTTGGAGACTGGGAGTTGTCTTTCTGTTGGAGACTGGGAGTTGTCTTTCTGTTGGAGACTGGGAGTTGTCTTTCTGTTGGAGACTGGGAGTTGTCTTTCTGTTGGAGACTGAGAGTTGTCTTTCTGTTGGAGACTGGGAGTTGTCTTTCTGTTGGAGACTGGGAGTTGTCTTTCTGTTGGAGACTGGGAGTTGTCTTTCTGTTGGAGACTGGGAGTTGTCTTTCTGTGGGAGACTGGGAGTTGTCTTTCTGTTGGAGACTGGGAGTTGTCTTTCTGTTGGAGACTGGGAGTTGTCTTTCTGTTGGAGACTGGGAGTTGTCTTTCTGTTGGAGACTGGGAGTTGTCTTTCTGTTGGAGACTGGAAGTTGTCTTTCTGTTGGAGACTGGAAGTTGTCTTTCTGTTGGAGACTGGGAGTTGTCTTTCTGTTGGAGACTGGGAGTTGTCTTTCTGTTGGAGACTGGGAGTTGTCTTTCTGTTGGAGACTGGGAGTTGTCTTTCTGTTGGAGACTGGGTGTTGTCTTTCTGGTAAAGACTGGGAGTTGTCTTTCTGTTAGAGACGCTGGGAGTTGACTTTCTGGTAGAGACGCTGGGAGTTGACTTTCTGGTAGAGACGCTGGGAGTTGACTTTCTGTTGGAGACGCTGGGAGTTGACTTTCTGTTGGAGACGCTGGAAGTTGTCTTTCTGTTGGAGACGCTGGGAGTTGTCTTATTGTTGGAGAATGATACATACCACCATGCCCCCTCCAACAGACTGATACATACCACCATGCCCCCTCCAACAGACTGATACATACCACCATGCCCCCTCCAACAGACTGATACATACCACCATGCCCCCTCCAACAGAGACTGAAACATACCACCATGCCCCCTCCAACAGACTGATACATACCACCATTCCCCCTCCAACAGACTGATACATACCACCATGCCCCCTCCAACAAACTGATACATACCACCATGCCCCCTCCAACAGACTGATACATACCACCATGCCCCCTCCAACAGACTGATACATACCACCATGCCCCCTCCAACAGAGACTGAAACATACCACCATGCCCCCTCCAACAGACTGATACATACCACCATTCCCCTCCAACAGACTGATACATACCACCATGCCCCTCCAACAGACTGATACATACCACCATGCCCCCTCCAACAGACTGATACATACCACCATGCCCCCTCCAACAGACTGATACATACCACCATGCCCACGCCAATACAGACTGATACATACCACCATGCCCCCTCCAACAGACTGATACATACCACCATGCCCCTCCAACAGACTGATACATACCACCATGCCCCTCCAACAGACTGATACATACCACCATGCCCCCTCCAACAGACTGATACATACCACCATGCCCCCTCCAACAGACTGATACATACCACCATGTCCCCTCCAACAGACTGATACATACCACCATGCCCCCTCCAACACAAGGGGCACACCTGCAATAAAGTTTGTGGATCTCGGATTGGATTGGAGCTCTTGAGTTGGGAAAATCTTGTGCAATACACCAACGCATGTCTTGTATTCAAGATCCTTAATGGCCTGGCTCCCCCTCCACTCAATATTTTTGTTAAACAGAAAACCCAGACATATGGCAGCAGATCCACAAGGTCTGCCATGAGAGGTGACTGTATAGTTCCCCTAAGGAAAAGCACCTTTAGTAAATCTGCATTCTCTGTGAGAGCTTCCCATGTCTGGAATACACTGCCATCAGACACACATAACTGCACCACATATCACACTTTCACAAAATGCTTGAAGACCTGGCTAAAGGTCAATCAGATTTGTGAACATGGTCCCTAGCTGTGTATTGCCGATTTCCATGTTGTCTGTTGTCTGTTGTCTGTAGCTCGTGAGGTGTGGAAACACTTTGTTGCTTTTATGAATTTTGTCTTGCTGCTTTTTGTCCTATGTTGCTCTGTCTGTATGCTACGTCTTGCTTGTCCTATGTTGCTCTGTCTGTCTGTTGTCCTATGTTGCTCTGTCTGTATGTCTTGCTTGTCCTATGTTGCTCTGTCTGTATACTACGCTATGTCCTTGTTGCTCTGTCTGTATGTATTCTTGCTTGTCCTATGTTGCTCTGTCTGTATGCTATGTCTTGCTTGTCCTATGTTTCTCTGTCTGTATGCTACGTCTTGCTTGTCCTATGTTGCTATGTCTTGTCCTATGTTGCTCTGTCTGTATGCTACGTCTTGCTTGTTCTATGTTGCTATTGTCTGTATGCTATGTCTTGCTTGTCCTATGTTGCTCTGTCTGTATGCTATGTCTTGCTTGTCCTATGTTGCTATGTCTTGCTTGTCCTATGTTGCTATGTCTTGCTTGTCCTATGTTGCTCTGTCTGTATGCTACGTCTTGCTTGTCCTATGTTGCTCTGTCTGTATGCTACGTATTGCTTGTCCTATGTTGCTCTGTCTGTATGCTATGTCTTGCTTGTCCTATGTTGCTATGTCTTGTCCTATGTTGCTCTGTCTGTATGCTACGTCTTGCTTGTCCTATGTTGCTATGTCTTGTCCTATGTTGCTCTGTCTGTATGCTACGTCTTGCTTGTCCTATGTTGCTCTGTCTGTATGCTATGTCTTGCTTGTCCTATGTTGCTCTGTCTGTATGCTACGTCTTGCTTGTCCTATGTTGCTCTGTCTGTATGCTACGTCTTGCTTGTCCTATGTTGCTCTGTCTGTATGCTACGTCTTGCTTGTCCTATGTTGCTCTGTCTGTATGCTACGTCTTGCTTGTCCTATGTTGATCTGTCTGTATGCTATGTCTTGCTTGTCCTATGTTGCTATGTCTGTATGCTACGTCTTGTCCTATGTTGTCCTGTCTGTATGCTACGTCTTGCTTGTCCTATGTTGCTCTGTCTGTATGCTACGTCTTGCTTGTCCTATGTTGCTCTGTCTGTTTGCTACGTCTTGCTTGTCCTATGATGCTATGTCTTGTCCTATGTTGCTCTGTCTGTATGCTACGTCTTGCTTGTTCTATGTTGCTATTGTCTGTATGCTATGTCTTGCTTGTCCTATGTTGCTACGTCTTGCTTGTCCTATGTTGCTCTGTCTGTATGCTATGTCTTGCTTGTCCTATGTTGCTATGTCTGTATGCTATGTCTTGCTTGTCCTATGTTGCTATGTCTTGTCCTATGTTGCTCTGTCTGTATGCTACGTCTTGCTTGTCCTATGTTGCTCTGTCTGTATGCTATGTCTTGCTTGTCCTATGTTGCTCTGTCTGTATGCTACGTCTTGCTTGTCCTATGTTGCTCTGTCTGTATACTACGTCTTGCTTGTCCTATGTTGCTCTGTCTGTATGCTACGTCTTGCTTGTCCTATGTTGCTCTGTCTGTATTCTATGTCTTGCTTGTCCTATGTTGCTATGTCTGTATGCTATGTCTTGCTTGTCCTATGTTGCTATGTCTTGTCCTATGTTGCTCTGTCTGTATGCTATGTCTTGCTTGTTCTATGTTGCTCTGTCTGTATGCTACGTCTTGCTTGTCCTATGTTGCTCTGTCTGTATGCTACGTCTTGCTTGTCCTATGTTGCTCTGTCTGTATGCTATGTCTTGCTTGTCCTATGTTGCTATGTCTTGTCCTATGTTGCTCTGTCTGTATGCTATGTCTTGCTTGTTCTATGTTGCTCTGTCTGTATGCTACGTCTTGCTTGTCCTATGTTGCTCTGTCTGTATGCTATGTCTTGTCCTATGTTGCTCTGTCTGTATGCTATGTCTTGCTTGTTCTATGTTGCTATTGTCTGTATGCTATGTCTTGCTTGTTCTATGTTGCTATTGTCTGTATGCTATGTCTTGCTTGTCCTATGTTGCTCTGTCTGTATGCTATGTCTTGCTTGTCCTATGTTTCTCTGTCTGTATGCTACGTCTTGCTTGTCCTATGTTGCTATGTCTTGTCCTATGTTGCTCTGTCTGTATGCTACGTCTTGCTTGTCCTATGTTGCTCTGTCTGTATGCTACGTCTTGCTTGTCCTATGTTGCTCTGTCTGTATGCTATGTCTTGCTTGTCCTATGTTGCTCTGTCTGTATGCTATGTCTTGCTTGTCCTATGTTTCTCTGTCTGTATGCTACGTCTTGCTTGTCCTATGTTTCTCTGTCTGTATGCTACGTCTTGCTTGTCCTATGTTGCTATGTCTTGTCCTATGTTGCTCTGTCTGTATGCTACGTCTTGCTTGTTCTATGTTGCTATTGTCTGTATGCTATGTCTTGCTTGTCCTATGTTGCTCTGTCTGTATGCTATGTCTTGCTTGTCCTATGTTGCTATGTCTTGCTTGTCCTATGTTGCTATGTCTTGCTTGTCCTATGTTGCTCTGTCTGTATGCTACGTCTTGCTTGTCCTATGTTGCTCTGTCTGTATGCTACGTCTTGCTTGTCCTATGTTGCTCTGTCTGTATGCTATGTCTTGCTTGTCCTATGTTGCTATGTTTTGTCCTATGTTGCTCTGTCTGTATGCTACGTCTTGCTTGTCCTATGTTGCTCTGTCTGTATGCTATGTCTTGCTTGTCCTATGTTGCTCTGTCTGTATGCTTGCGTCTTGCTTGTCCTATGTTGCTCTGTCTGTATGCTACGTATGTTGCTTGCTTGTCCTATGTTGCTCTGTCTGTATGCTACGTCTTGCTTGTCCTATGTTGCTCTGTCTGTATGCTATGTCTTGCTTGTCCTATGTTGCTCTGTCTGTATGCTATGTCTTGCTTGTCCTATGTTGCTCTGTCTGTATGCTACGTTGCTTGTCCTATGTTGCTCTGTCTGTATGCTACGTCTTGCTTGTCCTATGTTGCTCTGTCTGTATGCTACGTCTTGCTTGTCCTATGTTGCTCTGTCTGTATGCTACGTCTTGCTTGTCCTATGTTGCTGTATGTCTTGTTGTCCTATGTTGCTCTGTCTGTATGCTATGTCTTGCTTGTCCTATGTTGCTATGTCTTGTCCTATGTTGCTCTGTCTGTATGCTACGTCTTGCTTGTCCTATGTTGCTCTGTCTGTATGCTATGTCTTGCTTGTCCTATGTTGCTCTGTCTGTATGCTATGTTGCTTGCTTGTCCTATGTTGCTCTGTCTGTATGCTATGTCTTGCTTGTCCTATGTTGCTCTGTCTTGTCCTATGTTGCTCTGTCTGTATGCTACGTCTTGCTTGTTCTATGTAGCTCTGTCTGTATGCTATGTCTTGCTTGTCCTATGTTGCTCTGTCTGTATGCTATGTCTTGCTTGTCCTATGTTGCTCTGTCTGTATGCTATGTCTTGCTTGTCCTATGTTGCTCTTGTCTGTATGCTATGTCTTGCTTGTTGTCCTATGTTGCTATGTCTGTATGCTATGTCTTGCTTGTCCTATGTTGCTCTGTCTGTATGCTACGTCTTGCTTGTCCTATGTTGCTCTGTCTGTATGCTATGTCTTGCTTGTCCTATGTTGCTCTGTCTGTATGCTATGTCTTGCTTGTCCTATGTTGCTATGTCTTGTCCTATGTTGCTCTGTCTGTATGTTGCTCTGTCTGTATGCTATGTCTTGCTTGTCCTATGTTGCTCTGTCTGTATGCTATGTCTTGCTTGTCTTGCTTGTCCTATGTTGCTCTGTCTGTATGCTATGTCTTGCTTGTCCTATGTTGCTCTGTCTGTATGCTATGTCTTGCTTGTCCTATGTTGCTCTGTCTGTATGCTACGTCTTGCTTGTCCTATGTTGCTCTGTCTGTATGCTACGTCTTGCTTGTCCTATGTTGCTATGTCTTGTCCTATGTTGCTCTGTCTGTATGCTACGTCTTGCTTGTTCTATGTTGCTCTGTCTGTATGCTACGTCTTGCTTGTCCTATGTTGCTCTGTCTGTATGCTATGTCTTGCTTGTCCTATGTTGCTCTGTCTTGTTGTCCTATGCTACGTCTTGCTTGTCCTATGTTGCTCTGTCTGTATGCTACGTCTTGCTTGTCCTATGTTGCTCTGTCTGTATGCTACGTCTTGCTTGCTTGTTGCCTATGTTGCTCTGTCTGTCTGTATGCTATGTCTTGCTTGTCCTATGTTGCTATGTCTTGTCCTATGTTGCTCTGTCTGTATGCTACGTCTTGCTTGTCCTATGTTGCTCTGTCTGTATGCTATGTCTTGCTTGTCCTATGTTGCTCTGTCTGTATGCTACGTCTTGCTTGTCCTATGTTGCTCTGTCTGTATGCTACGTCTTGCTTGTCCTATGTTGCTCTGTCTGTATGCTACGTCTTGCTTGTCCTATGTTGCTCTGTCTGTATGCTACGTCTTGCTTGTCCTATGTTGCTCTGTCTGTATGCTACGTCTTGCTTGTCCTATGTTGCTCTGTCTGTATGCTACGTCTTGCTTGTCCTATGTTGCTCTGTCTGTATGCTATGTCTTGCTTGTTCTATGTTGCTATGTCTGTATGCTACGTCTTGTCCTATGTTGCTCTGTCTGTATGCTACGTCTTGCTTGTCCTATGTTGCTCTGTCTGTATGCTACGTCTTGCTTGTCCTATGTTGCTCTGTCTGTACGCTACGTCTTGCTTGTCCTATGTTGCTATGTCTTGTCCTATGTTTCTCTGTCTGTATGCTACGTCTTGCTTGTCCTATGTTGCTATGTCTTGTCCTATGTTGCTCTGTCTGTATGCTACGTCTTGCTTGTTCTATGTTGCTATTGTCTGTATGCTATGTCTTGCTTGTCCTATGTTGCTCTGTCTGTATGCTATGTCTTGCTTGTCCTATGTTGCTATGTCTGTATGCTATGTCTTGCTTGTCCTATGTTGCTATGTCTTGTCCTATGTTGCTCTGTCTGTATGCTACGTCTTGCTTGTCCTATGTTGCTCTGTCTGTATGCTATGTCTTGCTTGTCCTATGTTGCTCTGTCTGTATGCTACGTCTTGCTTGTCCTATGTTGCTCTGTCTGTATGCTCTTGCTTGTCCTATGTTGCTCTGTCTGTATGCTACGTCTTGCTTGTCCTATGTTGCTCTGTCTGTATTCTATGTCTTGCTTGTCCTATGTTGCTATGTCTGTATGCTATGTCTTGCTTGTCCTATGTTGCTATGTCTTGTCCTATGTTGCTCTGTCTGTATGCTATGTCTTGCTTGTTCTATGTTGCTCTGTCTGTATGCTACGTCTTGCTTGTCCTATGTTGCTCTGTCTGTATGCTACGTCTTGCTTGTCCTATGTTGCTCTGTCTGTATGCTATGTCTTGCTTGTTCTATGTTGCTATTGTCTGTATGCTATGTCTTGCTTGTTCTATGTTGCTATTGTCTGTATGCTATGTCTTGCTTGTCCTATGTTGCTCTGTCTGTATGCTATGTCTTGCTTGTCCTATGTTTCTCTGTCTGTATGCTACGTCTTGCTTGTCCTATGTTGCTATGTCTTGTCCTATGTTGCTCTGTCTGTATGCTACGTCTTGCTTGTCCTATGTTGCTCTGTCTGTATGCTACGTCTTGCTTGTCCTATGTTGCTCTGTCTGTATGCTATGTCTTGCTTGTCCTATGTTGCTCTGTCTGTATGCTATGTCTTGCTTGTCCTATGTTTCTCTGTCTGTATGCTACGTCTTGCTTGTCCTATGTTTCTCTGTCTGTATGCTACGTCTTGCTTGTCCTATGTTGCTATGTCTTGTCCTATGTTGCTCTGTCTGTATGCTACGTCTTGCTTGTTCTATGTTGCTATTGTCTGTATGCTATGTCTTGCTTGTCCTATGTTGCTCTGTCTGTATGCTATGTCTTGCTTGTCCTATGTTGCTATGTCTTGCTTGTCCTATGTTGCTTCGTCTTGCTTGTCCTATGTTGCTCTGTCTGTATGCTACGTCTTGCTTGTCCTATGTTGCTCTGTCTGTATGCTACGTCTTGCTTGTCCTATGTTGCTCTGTCTGTATGCTATGTCTTGCTTGTCCTATGTTGCTATGTCTTGTCCTATGTTGCTCTGTCTGTATGCTACGTCTTGCTTGTCCTATGTTGCTATGTCTTGTCCTATGTTGCTCTGTCTGTATGCTACGTCTTGCTTGTCCTATGTTGCTCTGTCTGTATGCTACGTCTTGCTTGTCCTATGTTGCTCTGTCTGTATGCTACGTCTTGCTTGTCCTATGTTGCTCTGTCTGTATGCTACGTCTTGCTTGTCCTATGTTGCTCTGTCTGTATGCTATGTCTTGCTTGTTCTATGTTGCTATGTCTGTATGCTACGTCTTGTCCTATGTTGCTCTGTCTGTATGCTACGTCTTGCTTGTCCTATGTTGCTCTGTCTGTATGCTACGTCTTGCTTGTCCTATGTTGCTCTGTCTGTACGCTACGTCTTGCTTGTCCTATGTTGCTATGTCTTGTCCTATGTTTCTCTGTCTGTATGCTACGTCTTGCTTGTCCTATGTTGCTATGTCTTGTCCTATGTTGCTCTGTCTGTATGCTACGTCTTGCTTGTCCTATGTTGCTATTGTCTGTATGCTATGTCTTGTCTTGTCCTATGTTGCTCTGTCTGTATGCTATGTCTTGTCCTTGTCTATCTGTTGCTATGTCTTGCTTGTCCTATGTTGCTCTGTCTGTATGCTATGTCTTGCTTGTCCTATGTTGCTATGTCTGTATGCTACGTCTTGCTTGTCCTATGTTGCTATGTCTTGTCCTATGTTGCTCTGTCTGTATGCTACGTCTTGCTTGTCCTATGTTGCTCTGTCTGTATGCTATGTCTTGATTGTCCTATGTTGCTCTGTCTGTATGCTACGTCTTGCTTGTCCTATGTTGCTCTGTCTGTATACTACGTCTTGCTTGTCCTATGTTGCTCTGTCTGTATGCTACGTCTTGCTTGTCCTATGTTGCTCTGTCTGTATGCTACGTCTTGCTTGTCCTATGTTGCTCTGTCTGTATTCTATGTCTTGCTTGTCCTATGTTGCTCTGTCTGTATGCTACGTCTTGCTTGTCCTATGTTGCTCTGTCTGTATGCTATGTCTTGCTTGTTCTATGTTGCTATGTCTGTATGCTACGTCTTGTCCTATGTTGCTCTGTCTGTATGCTACGTCTTGCTTGTCCTATGTTGCTCTGTCTGTATGCTTGCGTCTTGCTTGTCCTATGTTGCTCTGTCTGTACGCTACGTCTTGCTTGTCCTATGTTGCTATGTCTTGTCCTATGTTTCTCTGTCTGTATGTTACGTCTTGCTTGTCCTATGTTGCTATGTCTTGTCCTATGTTGCTCTGTCTGTATGCTACGTCTTGCTTGTTCTATGTTGCTATTGTCTGTATGCTATGTCTTGCTTGTCCTATGTTGCTCTGTCTGTATGCTATGTCTTGCTTGTCCTATGTTGCTATGTCTGTATGCTATGTCTTGCTTGTCCTATGTTGCTATGTCTTGTCCTATGTTGCTCTGTCTGTATGCTACGTCTTGCTTGTCCTATGTTGCTCTGTCTGTATGCTATGTCTTGCTTGTCCTATGTTGCTCTGTCTGTATGCTACGTCTTGCTTGTCCTATGTTGCTCTGTCTGTATACTACGTCTTGCTTGTCCTATGTTGCTCTGTCTGTATGCTACGTCTTGCTTGTCCTATGTTGCTCTGTCTGTATTCTATGTCTTGCTTGTCCTATGTTGCTATGTCTGTATGCTATGTCTTGCTTGTCCTATGTTACGCTATGTCTTGTCCTATGTTGCTCTGTCTGTATGCTATGTCTTGCTTGTCTTGTTGCTATGTTGCTCTGTCTGTATGCTATCTTGCTTGTTGTCCTATGTTGCTCTGTCTGTATGCTACGTCTTGCTTGTCCTATGTTGCTCTGTCTGTATGCTACGTCTTGCTTGTCCTATGTTGCTCTGTCTGTATGCTATGTCTTGCTTGTCCTATGTTGCTATGTCTTGTCCTATGTTGCTCTGTCTGTATGCTATGTCTTGCTTGTTCTATGTTGCTCTGTCTGTATGCTACGTCTTGCTTGTCCTATGTTGCTCTGTCTGTATGCTACGTCTTGCTTGTCCTATGTTGCTCTGTCTGTATGCTATGTCTTGCTTGTTCTATGTTGCTATTGTCTGTATGCTATGTCTTGCTTGTTCTATGTTGCTATTGTCTGTATGCTATGTCTTGCTTGTCCTATGTTGCTCTGTCTGTATGCTATGTCTTGCTTGTCCTATGTTTCTCTGTCTGTATGCTACGTCTTGCTTGTCCTATGTTGCTATGTCTTGTCCTATGTTGCTCTGTCTGTATGCTACGTCTTGCTTGTCCTATGTTGCTCTGTCTGTATGCTACGTCTTGCTTGTCCTATGTTGCTCTGTCTGTATGCTATGTCTTGCTTGTCCTATGTTGCTCTGTCTGTATGCTATGTCTTGCTTGTCCTATGTTTCTCTGTCTGTATGCTACGTCTTGCTTGTCCTATGTTTCTCTGTCTGTATGCTACGTCTTGCTTGTCCTATGTTGCTATGTCTTGTCCTATGTTGCTCTGTCTGTATGCTACGTCTTGCTTGTTCTATGTTGCTATTGTCTGTATGCTATGTCTTGCTTGTCCTATGTTGCTCTGTCTGTATGCTATGTCTTGCTTGTCCTATGTTGCTTCGTCTTGCTTGTCCTATGTTGCTTCGTCTTGCTTGTCCTATGTTGCTCTGTCTGTATGCTACGTCTTGCTTGTCCTATGTTGCTCTGTCTGTATGCTACGTCTTGCTTGTCCTATGTTGCTCTGTCTGTATGCTATGTCTTGCTTGTCCTATGTTGCTATGTCTTGTCCTATGTTGCTCTGTCTGTATGCTATGTCTTGCTTGTCCTATGTTGCTATGTCTTGTCCTATGTTGCTCTGTCTGTATGCTACGTCTTGCTTGTCCTATGTTGCTCTGTCTGTATGCTATGTCTTGCTTGTCCTATGTTGCTCTGTCTGTATGCTACGTCTTGCTTGTCCTATGTTGCTCTGTCTGTATGCTACGTCTTGCTTGTCCTATGTTGCTCTGTCTGTATGCTACGTCTTGCTTGTCCTATGTTGCTCTGTCTGTATGCTACGTCTTGCTTGTCCTATGTTGCTCTGTCTGTATGCTACGTCTTGCTTGTCCTATGTTGCTCTGTCTGTATGCTATGTCTTGCTTGTTCTATGTTGCTATGTCTGTATGCTACGTCTTGTCCTATGTTGCTCTGTCTGTATGCTACGTCTTGCTTGTCCTATGTTGCTCTGTCTGTATGCTACGTCTTGCTTGTCCTATGTTGCTCTGTCTGTACGCTACGTCTTGCTTGTCCTATGTTGCTATGTCTTGTCCTATGTTTCTCTGTCTGTATGCTACGTCTTGCTTGTCCTATGTTGCTATGTCTTGTCCTATGTTGCTCTGTCTGTATGCTACGTCTTGCTTGTTCTATGTTGCTATTGTCTGTATGCTATGTCTTGCTTGTCCTATGTTGCTCTGTCTGTATGCTATGTCTTGCTTGTCCTATGTTGCTATGTCTTGCTTGTCCTATGTTGCTCTGTCTGTATGCTATGTCTTGCTTGTCCTATGTTGCTATGTCTGTATGCTACGTCTTGCTTGTCCTATGTTGCTATGTCTTGTCCTATGTTGCTCTGTCTGTATGCTACGTCTTGCTTGTCCTATGTTGCTCTGTCTGTATGCTACGTCTTGCTTGTCCTATGTTGCTCTGTCTGTATGCTACGTCTTGCTTGTCCTATGTTGCTCTGTCTGTATGCTACGTCTTGCTTGTCCTATGTTGCTCTGTCTGTATACTACGTCTTGCTTGTCCTATGTTGCTCTGTCTGTATGCTACGTCTTGCTTGTCCTATGTTGCTCTGTCTGTATGCTATGTCTTGCTTGTCCTATGTTGCTATGTCTGTATGCTATGTCTTGCTTGTCCTATGTTGCTATGTCTTGTCCTATGTTGCTCTGTCTGTATGCTATGTCTTGCTTGTTCTATGTTGCTCTGTCTGTATGCTATGTCTTGCTTGTCCTATGTTGCTCTGTCTGTATGCTATGTCTTGCTTGTTCTATGTTGCTCTGTCTGTATGCTACGTCTTGCTTGTCCTATGTTGCTCTGTCTGTATGCTACGTCTTGCTTGTCCTATGTTGCTCTGTCTGTATGCTATGTCTTGCTTGTTCTATGTTGCTATTGTCTGTATGCTATGTCTTGCTTGTTCTATGTTGCTATTGTCTGTATGCTATGTCTTGCTTGTCCTATGTTGCTCTGTCTGTATGCTATGTCTTGCTTGTCCTATGTTGCTCTGTCTGTATGCTATGTCTTGCTTGTCCTATGTTGCTCTGTCTGTATGCTATGTCTTGCTTGTCCTATGTTTCTCTGTCTGTATGCTACGTCTTGCTTGTCCTATGTTGCTATGTCTTGTCCTATGTTGCTCTGTCTGTATGCTATGTCTTGCTTGTCCTATGTTGCTCTGTCTGTATGCTACGTCTTGCTTGTCCTATGTTGCTCTGTCTGTATGCTACGTCTTGCTTGTCCTATGTTGCTCTGTCTGTATGCTACGTCTTGCTTGTCCTATGTTGCTCTGTCTGTATGCTACGTCTTGCTTGTCCTATGTTGCTCTGTCTGTATGCTACGTCTTGCTTGTTCTTTGTTGCTCTGTCTGTATGCTATGTCTTGCTTGTCCTATGTTGCTCTGTCTGTATGCTATGTCTTGTCCTATGTTGCTCTGTCTGTATGCTACGTCTTGCTTGTCCTATGTTGCTCTGTCTGTATGCTACGTCTTGCTTGTCCTATGTTGCTCTGTCTGTATGCTATGTCTTGCTTGTTCTATGTTGCTATTGTCTGTATGCTATGTCTTGCTTGTCCTATGTTGCTCTGTCTTGCTTGTTCTATGTTGCTATTGTCTATATTGTAATTGTTTTTAATAACCTGCCCAGGGACTGCGGTTGAATATTAGCCGGCTGGCTAAAACCGGCACTTTTACTGAAACGTTGATTAATGTGCACTGTCCCTGTAAAAATAAAAATAAACTCAAACTCAATTTACAACCCACAGTGAATAAACTGTGAATTCTTTCACCACTGTTTACTCAGAAATGGAAGTCATCATCGGATACGATGGACTACGATAACGTAACTATACAACAATACAACAATACAGTAATACAACAATACAGTAATACAACAATGCAACAATACAACAATACAGTAATACAACAATACAACTATACAACAATACAGTAAAACAACAATACAACTATACAACAATACAGTAAAACAACAATACAGTAATACAATACAGTAATACAGTAATACAATACAGTACTACAACAATACAGTAATACAACAATACAGTACTACAACGAAACAGTAATACAGTAATACAACGATACAGTAATACAACGATACAGTAATACAACAATACAGTACTGCAACGAAACAGTAATACAGTAATACAACGATACAGTAATACAACGATACAGTAATACAACAATACAGTAATACAACAATACAGTAATACAGTAATACAACAATACAGTAATACAGTAATACAACGATACAGTAATACAGTAATACAACAATACAGTAATACAGTAATACAACGATACAGTAATACAACAATACAGTAATACAGTAATACAACAATACAGTAATACAGTAATACAACGATACAGTAATACAACAATACAGTAATACAACAATACAGTAATACAGTAATACAACGATACAGTAATACAGTAATACAACAATACAGTAATACAACAATACAGTAATACAGTAATACAACAATACAGTAATACAACGATACAGTACTACAGTAATACAACTGTCAGTAATACAGTCTTACAACTTGTTACAGTACTACAACGTCAGTAATACAACAATACAGTACTACAACTTACAGTACTACAGTAATATTGTCTATATTGTAATACAGTAATACAGTAATACAACGATACAGTACTACAACGATAAAGTAATACAACGATACAGTAATAAAACGATACAGTACTACAGTAATACAACGATACAGTAATACAGTAATACAGTAATAAAAATAAAAATAAACTACAAACAAACAATACAACAATACAGTAATACAGTGAATACAACAATACAGTAAAACAGTAATACAACTGATACAGTAATACAACAATACAACAATACAGTAAAACAACAATACAACAATACAGTAAAACAACAATACAGTAATACAGTAATACAACAATACAGTAATACAACAATACAGTAATACAGTAATACAACAATAATACAACAATACAGTAATACAACAATACAGTAATACAACAATACAGTAATACAACAATACAGTAATACAACAATACAGTACAAACAACAGTAATACAGTAATACAACAAATACAGTAATACAATACAACTACAACAATACAGTAATACAACAATACAGTAATACAACAATACAGTAATACAGTAATACAACGATACAGTAATACAGTAATACAGTAATACAACAATACAGTAATACAACAATACAGTAATACAGTAATAATACAACGATACAGTAATACAACAATACAGTAATACAACAATACAGTAATACAGTAATACAACAATACAGTAATACAGTAATACAACAATACAGTAATACAGTAATACAACGATACAGTAATACAGTAATACAACAATACAGTAATACAACGATACAGTAATACAGTAATACAACATACAGTAATACAGTAATACAGTAATACAGTACTACAACGATAAAGTACATACAGTAATACAACAATACAGTAATACAACAATACAGTAATACAGTAATACAATGATACAGTACTACAGTAATACAGTAATACAACAATACAGTAATACAACAATACAACAATACAGTAATACAACAATACAGTAATACAGTAATACAACAATACAGTAATACAACGATACAGTACTACAGTAATACAACGATACAGTAATACAGTAATACAACGATACAGTACTACAACGATACAGTAATACAACAATACAGTAATACAACGATACAGTACTACAACGATACAGTAATAAAGTAATACAGTAATACAACGATACAGTACTACAACGATAAAGTAATACAACGATACAGTACTACAACGATACAGTACTACAGTAATACAACGATACAGTAATACAGTAATACAGTAATACAATGATACAGTACTACAATGATACAGTAATACAACAATACAACAATACAGTAATACAACAATACAACAATACAGTAAAACAGTAATACAACGATACAGTAATACAACAATACAACAATACAGTAAAACAACAATACAACAATACAGTAAAACAACAATACAGTAATACAGTAATACAACAATACAGTAATACAACAATACAGTAATACAGTAATACAACGATACAGTAATACAGTAATACAACAATACAGTAATACAACGATACAGTAATACAACAATACAGTAATACAGTAATACAACAATACAGTAATACAGTAATACAACAATACAGTAATACAGTAATACAACGATACAGTAATACAACAATACAGTAATACAACAATACAGTAATACAGTAATACAACGATACAGTAATACAGTAATACAACAATACAGTAATACAACAATACAGTAATACAGTAATACAACAATACAGTAATACAACGATACAGTACTACAGTAATACAACGATACAGTAATACAGTAATACAATGATACAGTACTACAACGATACAGTAATACAACAATACAGTACTACAACGATACAGTACTACAGTAATACAACGATACAGTAATACAGTAATACAGTAATACAACGATACAGTACTACAACGATAAAGTAATACAACGATACAGTACTACAACGATACAGTACTACAGTAATACAACGATACAGTAATACAGTAATACAGTAATACAATGATACAGTACTACAATGATACAGTAATACAACAATACAACAATACAGTAATACAACAATACAACAATACAGTAATACAGTAATACAACGATACAGTAATACAACGATACAGTAATACAACAATACAGTAATACAACAATACAACAATACAGTAATACAACAATACAACAATACAGTAATACAGTAATACAACAATACAGTAATACAACAATACAACAATACAGTAATACAGTAATACAACAATACAGTAATACAACAATACAACAATACAGTAATACAACAATACAACAATACAGTAATACAGTAATACAACAATACAGTAATACAACAATACAACGATACAGTAATACAACAATACAACAATACAGTAATACAACAATACAGTAATATAGTAATACAACAATAAAGTAATACAACGATACAGTAATACAACGATACAGTAATACAACGATACAGTAATACAGTAATACAGTAATACAGTAATACAACAATACAGTACTACAACGATACAGTACTACAACGATACAGTACTACAGTAATACAGTAATACAACGATACAGTAATACAGTAATACAACAATACAGTAATACAACAATACAGTAATACAGTAATACAACAATACAACAATACAGTAATACAACAATACAACAATACAGTAATACAACGATACAGTAATACAACAATACAGTAATACAACGATACAGTAATACAACGATACAGTAATACAACGATACAGTAATACAACAATACAGTAATACAACAATACAGTAATACAACAATACAGTAATACAGTAATACAACAATACAACAATACAGTAATACAACAATACAACAATACAGTAATACAACAATACAACGATACAGTAATACAACAATACAGTAATACAACAATACAGTAATACAACAATACAACAATACAGTAATACAGTAATACAACAATGCAGTAATACAACAATACAGTAATACAGTAATACAACAATACAACAATACAGTAATACAACAATACAACAATACAGTAATACAACAATACAGTAATACAACAATACAGTAATACAGTAATACAACAATACAACAATACAGTAATACAACAATACAGTAATACAACAATACAACAATACAGTAATACAACAATACAGTAATACAACAATACAACGATACAGTAATACAACAATACAGTAATACAACAATACAGTAATACAGTAATACAACAATACAACAATACAGTAATACAACAATACAACAATACAGTAATACAACAATACAGTAATACAGTAATACAACGATACAGTAATACAACAATACAGTAATACAACAATACAACAATACAGTAATACAGTAATACAACAATACAGTAATACAGTACTACAACGATACAGTAATACAACAATACAGTAATACAACAATACAACAATACAGTAATACAGTAATACAACGATACAGTAATACAGTAATACAACAATACAGTAATACAACAATACAGTAATACAACAATACAGTAATACAGTACTACAACGATACAGTAATACAACAATACAGTAATACAACAATACAGTAAAACAACAATACAACAATACAGTAAAACAACAATACAGTAATACAGTAATACAACAATACAGTAATACAACAATACAGTAATACAGTAATACAACAATACAGTAATACAGTAATACAACGATACAGTAATACAGTAATACAGTAATACAACGATACAGTAATACAGTAATACAACGATACAGTAATACAACAATACAGTAATACAGTAATACAACAATACAGTAATACAGTAATACAACGATACAGTAATACAACAATACAGTAATACAACAATACAGTAATACAGTAATACAACAATACAGTAATACAACGATACAGTACTACAGTAATACAACGATACAGTAATACAGTAATACAACGATACAGTACTACAACGATACAGTAATACAACAATACAGTACTACAACGATACAGTACTACAGTAATACAACGATACAGTAATACAGTAATACAGTAATACAACGATACAGTACTACAACGATAAAGTAATACAACGATACAGTACTACAACGATACAGTACTACAGTAATACAACGATACAGTAATACAGTAATACAGTAATACAATGATACAGTACTACAATGATACAGTAATACAACAATACAACAATACAGTAATACAACAATACAACAATACAGTAATACAGTAATACAACGATACAGTAATACAACGATACAGTAATACAACAATACAGTAATACAACAATACAACAATACAGTAATACAACAATACAACAATACAGTAATACAACAATACAGTAATACAGTAATACAACGATACAGTAATACAGTAATACAACAATACAGTAATACAACAATACAGTAATACAGTAATACAACAATACAGTAATACAACGATACAGTACTACAGTAATACAACGATACAGTAATACAGTAATACAACGATACAGTACTACAACGATACAGTAATACAACAATACAGTACTACAACGATACAGTACTACAGTAATACAACGATACAGTAATACAGTAATACAACGATACAGTACTACAACGATAAAGTAATACAACGATACAGTACTACAACGATACAGTACTACAGTAATACAACGATACAGTAATACAGTAATACAGTAATACAATGATACAGTACTACAATGATACAGTAATACAACAATACAACAATACAGTAATACAGTAATACAACAATACAGTAATACAACGATACAGTACTACAGTAATACAACGATACAGTAATACAGTAATACAACGATACAGTACTACAACGATACAGTAATACAACAATACAGTACTACAACGATACAGTACTACAGTAATACAACGATACAGTAATACAGTAATACAGTAATACAACGATACAGTACTACAACGATAAAGTAATACAACGATACAGTACTACAACGATACAGTACTACAGTAATACAACGATACAGTAATACAGTAATACAGTAATACAATGATACAGTACTACAATGATACAGTAATACAACAATACAACAATACAGTAATACAACAATACAACAATACAGTAATACAGTAATACAACGATACAGTAATACAACAATACAACAATACAGTAAAACAACAATACAACAATACAGTAAAACAACAATACAGTAATACAGTAATACAACAATACAGTAATACAACAATACAGTAATACAGTAATACAACAATACAGTAATACAGTAATACAACGATACAGTAATACAGTAATACAACAATACAGTAATACAACGATACAGTAATACAACAATACAGTAATACAGTAATACAACAATACAGTAATACAGTAATACAACGATACAGTAATACAACAATACAGTAATACAACAATACAGTAATACAGTAATACAACGATACAGTAATACAGTAATACAACAATACAGTAATACAACAATACAGTAATACAGTAATACAACAATACAGTAATACAACGATACAGTACTACAGTAATACAACGATACAGTAATACAGTAATACAACGATACAGTACTACAACGATACAGTAATACAACAATACAGTACTACAACGATACAGTACTACAGTAATACAACGATACAGTAATACAGTAATACAGTAATACAACGATACAGTACTACAACGATAAAGTAATACAACGATACAGTACTACAACGATACAGTACTACAGTAATACAACGATACAGTAATACAGTAATACAGTAATACAATGATACAGTACTACAATGATACAGTAATACAACAATACAACAATACAGTAATACAACAATACAACAATACAACGATACAGTAATACAACGATACAGTAATACAACGATACAGTAATACAACAATACAGTAATACAACAATACAACAATACAGTAATACAACAATACAACAATACAGTAATACAGTAATACAACAATACAGTAATACAACAATACAACAATACAGTAATACAACAATACAACAATACAGTAATACAGTAATACAACAATACAGTAATACAACAATACAACAATACAGTAATACAACAATACAACAATACAGTAATACAACAATACAACAGTATACAGTAATACAACAATACAACAATACAGTAATACAACAATACAGTAATACAGTAATACAACAGTAATACAGTAATACAACAATACAGTAATACAACAATACAGTAATACAACAATACAGTAATACAGTAATACAACAATACAAATACAACAATACAGTAATACAACAAATACAGTAATACAGTAATACAACAATACAACAATACAGTAATACAACAATACAACAATACAGTAATACAACAATACAGTAATACAAATACGATACAGTAATACAACAATACAGTAATACAACATACAGTAATACAACGTACAGTAATACAACGATACAGTAATACAACAATACAGTAATACAACAATACAGTAATACAACAATACAGTAATACAACAATACAGTACAATACAACAATACAGTAATACAACAATACAACAATACAGTAATACAACAATACAACGATACAGTAATACAACAATACAGTAATACAACAATACAGTAATACAACAATACAACAATACAGTAATACAGTAATACAACAATGCATTAATACAACAATACAGTAATACAGTAATACAACAATACAACAATACAGTAATACAACAATACAACAATACAGTAATACAACAATACAGTAATACAACAATACAGTAATAGAGTAATACAACAATACAACAATACAGTAATACAACAATACAGTAATACAACAATACAACAATACAGTAATACAACAATACAGTAATACAACAATACAACGATACAGTAATACAACAATACAGTAATACAACAATACAGTAATACAGTAATACAACAATACAACAATACAGTAATACAACAATACAACAATACAGTAATACAACAATACAGTAATACAGTAATACAACGATACAGTAATACAACAATACAGTAATACAACAATACAACAATACAGTAATACAGTAATACAACAATACAGTAATACAGTACTACAACGATACAGTAATACAACAATACAGTAATACAACAATACAACAATACAGTAATACAGTAATACAACGATACAGTAATACAGTAATACAACAATACAGTAATACAACAATACAGTAATACAACAATACAGTAATACAGTACTACAACGATACAGTAATACAACAATACAGTAATACAACAATACAGTAAAACAACAATACAACAATACAGTAAAACAACAATACAGTAATACAGTAATACAACAATACAGTAATACAACAATACAGTAATACAGTAATACAACAATACAGTAATCCAGTAATACAACGATACAGTAATACAGTAATACAACGATACAGTAATACAGTAATACAACGATACAGTAATACAACAATACAGTAATACAGTAATACAACAATACAGTAATACAGTAATACAACGATACAGTAATACAACAATACAGTAATACAACAATACAGTAATACAGTAATACAACAATACAGTAATACAACGATACAGTACTACAGTAATACAACGATACAGTAATACAGTAATACAACGATACAGTACTACAACGATACAGTAATACAACAATACAGTACTACAACGATACAGTACTACAGTAATACAATGATACAGTAATACAGTAATACAGTAATACAACGATACAGTACTACAACGATAAAGTAATACAACGATACAGTACTACAACGATACAGTACTACAGTAATACAACGATACAGTAATACAGTAATACAGTAATACAATGATACAGTACTACAATGATACAGTAATACAACAATACAACAATACAGTAATACAACAATACAACAATACAGTAATACAGTAATACAACGATACAGTAATACAACGATACAGTAATACAACAATACAGTAATACAACAATACAACAATACAGTAATACAACAATACAACAATACAGTAATACAACAATACAGTAATACAGTAATACAACGATACAGTAATACAGTAATACAACAATACAGTAATACAACAATACAGTAATACAGTAATACAACAATACAGTAATACAACGATACAGTACTACAGTAATACAACGATACAGTAATACAGTAATACAACGATACAGTACTACAACGATACAGTAATACAACAATACAGTACTACAACGATACAGTACTACAGTAATACAACGATACAGTAATACAGTCATACAGTAATACAACGATACAGTACTACAACGATAAAGTAATACAACGATACAGTACTACAACGATACAGTACTACAGTAATACAACGATACAGTAATACAGTAATACAGTAATACAATGATACAGTACTACAATGATACAGTAATACAACAATACAACAATACAGTAATACAACAATACAACAATACAGTAATACAGTAATACAACGATACAGTAATACAACGATACAGTAATACAACAATACAGTAATACAACAATACAACAATACAGTAATACAACAATACAACAATACAGTAATACAGTAATACAACAATACAGTAATACAACAATACAACAATACAGTAATACAGTAATACAACAATACAGTAATACAACAATACAACAATACAGTAATACAACAATACAACAATACAGTAATACAGTAATACAACAATACAGTAATACAACAATACAGTAATACAACAATACAACAATACAGTAATACAACAATACAGTACTACAACGATACAGTAATACAACGATACAGTAATACAGTAATACAGTAATACAGTAATACAACAATACAGTACTACAACGATACAGTACTACAACGATACAGTACTACAGTAATACAGTAATACAACGATACAGTAATACAACAATACAGTAATACAACAATACAGTAATACAGTAATACAACAATACAACAATACAGTAATACAACAATACAACAATACAGTAATACAACAATACAGTAATACAACGATACAGTAATACAACGATACAGTAATACAACGATACAGTAATACAACAATACAGTAATACAACGATACAGTAATACAACGATACAGTAATACAACAATACAGTAATACAACAATACAGTAATACAGTAATACAACAATACAACAATACAGTAATACAACAATACAACAATACAGTAATACAACAATACAACGATACAGTAATACAACAATACAGTAATACAACAATACAGTAATACAACAATACAACAATACAGTAATACAGTAATACAACAATACAGTAATACAACAATACAGTAATACAGTAATACAACAATACAACAATACAGTAATACAACAATACAACAATACAGTAATACAACAATACAGTAATACAGTACTACAACGATACAGTAATACAACAATACAGTAATACAACAATACAACAATACAGTAATACAGTAATACAACGATACAGTAATACAGTAATACAACAATACAGTAATACAACAATACAGTAATACAACAATACAGTAATACAGTACTACAACGATACAGTAATACAACAATACAGTAATACAACAATACAGTAAAACAACAATACAACAATACAGTAAAACAACAATACAGTAATACAGTAATACAACAATACAGTAATACAACAATACAGTAATACAGTAATACAACAATACAGTAATCCAGTAATACAACGATACAGTAATACAGTAATACAACGATACAGTAATACAGTAATACAACGATACAGTAATACAACAATACAGTAATACAGTAATACAACAATACAGTAATACAGTAATACAACGATACAGTAATACAACAATACAGTAATACAACAATACAGTAATACAGTAATACAACAATACAGTAATACAACGATACAGTACTACAGTAATACAACGATACAGTACTACAGTAATACAACGATACAGTAATACAGTAATACAACGATACAGTACTACAACGATACAGTAATACAACAATACAGTACTACAACGATACAGTACTACAGTAATACAACGATACAGTAATACAGTAATACAGTAATACAACGATACAGTACTACAACGATAAAGTAATACAACGATACAGTACTACAACGATACAGTACTACAGTAATACAACGATACAGTAATACAGTAATACAGTAATACAATGATACAGTACTACAATGATACAGTAAAACAATACAACAATACAGTAATACAACAATACAACAATACAGTAATACAGTAATACAACGATACAGTAATACAACGATACAGTAATACAACAATACAGTAATACAACAATACAACAATACAGTAATACAACAATACAACAATACAGTAATACAGTAATACAACAATACAGTAATACAACAATACAACAATACAGTAATACAGTAATACAGTAATACAGTAATACAGTAATACAACAATACAGTAATACAGTAATACAACGATACAGTAATACAGTAATACAGTAATACAGTAATACAACAATACAGTAATACAGTAATACAACAATAGGGTAATACAGTAATAAAACGATACAGTAATACAGTAATAAAACGATACAGTAATACAGTAATACAACAATACAGTAATACAACAATACAACAATACAGTAATACAACAATACAACAATACAGTAATACAACAATACAGTAATACAACAATACAACGATACAGTAATACAACAATACAACAATACAGTAATACAACAATACAGTAATACAGTAATACAACAATAAAGTAATACAACGATACAGTAATACAGTAATACAACAATAAAGTAATACAACGATACAGTAATACAACGATACAGTAATACAACAATACAACAATACAGTAATACAGTAATACAGTACTACAGTAATACAGTAATACAACGATACAGTAATACAACAATACAGTAATACAACAATACAGTAATACAGTAATACAACAATACAACAATACAGTAATACAACAATACAACAATACAGTAATACAACAATACAGTAATACAACGATACAGTAATACAACGATACAGTAATACAACGATACAGTAATACAACAATACAGTAATACAACGATACAGTAATACAACGATACAGTAATACAACGATACAGTAATACAACAATACAGTAATACAACAATACAGTAATACAGTAATACAACAATACAACAATACAGTAATACAACAATACAACAATACAGTAATACAACAATACAACGATACAGTAATACAACAATACAGTAATACAACAATACAGTAATACAACAATACAACAATACAGTAATACAGTAATACAACGATACAGTAATACAACGATACAGTAATACAACAATACAGTAATACAACAATACAACAATACAGTAATACAACAATACAACAATACAGTAATACAACAATACAGTAATACAGTAATACAACGATACAGTAATACAGTAATACAACAATACAGTAATACAACAATACAACAATACAGTAATACAGTAATACAACGATACAGTAATACAGTAATACAACAATACAGTAATACAACAATACAGTAATACAACAATACAGTAATACAGTAATACAGTATACAGTAATACAACAATACAGTAATACAACAATACAGTAATACAACAATACAACAATACAGTAAAACAACAATACAGTAATACAGTAATACAATACAGTAATACAACAATACAGTAATACAGTAATACAACAATACAGTAATCCAGTAATACAACGATACAGTAATACAGTAATACAACGATACAGTAATACAGTAATACAACGATACAGTAATACAACAATACAGTAATACAGTAATACAACAATACAGTAATACAGTAATACAACGATACAGTAATACAACAATACAGTAATACAACAATACAGTAATACAGTAATACAACAATACAGTAATACAACGATACAGTACTACAGTAATACAACGATACAGTAATACAGTAATACAACGATACAGTACTACAACGATACAGTAATACAACAATACAGTACTACAACGATACAGTACTACAGTAATACAATGATACAGTAATACAGTAATACAGTAATACAACGATACAGTACTACAACGATAAAGTAATACAACGATACAGTACTACAACGATACAGTACTACAGTAATACAACAATACAGTAATACAGTAATACAACGATACAGTAATACAGTAATACAACAATACAGTAATACAACAATACAGTAATACAACAATACAACAATACAGTAATACAGTAATACAACGATACAGTAATACAACGATACAGTAATACAACAATACAGTAATACAACAATACAACAATACAGTAATACAACAATACAACAATACAGTAATACAACAATACAGTAATACAGTAATACAACGATACAGTAATACAGTAATACAACAATACAGTAATACAACAATACAGTAATACAGTAATACAACAATACAGTAATACAACGATACAGTACTACAGTAATACAACGATACAGTAATACAGTAATACAACGATACAGTACTACAACGATACAGTAATACAACAATACAGTACTACAACGATACAGTACTACAGTAATACAACGATACAGTAATACAGTCATACAGTAATACAACGATACAGTACTACAACGATAAAGTAATACAACGATACAGTACTACAACGATACAGTACTACAGTAATACAACGATACAGTAATACAGTAATACAGTAATACAATGATACAGTACTACAATGATACAGTAATACAACAATACAACAATACAGTAATACAACAATACAACAATACAGTAATACAGTAATACAACGATACAGTAATACAACGATACAGTAATACAACAATACAGTAATACAACAATACAACAATACAGTAATACAACAATACAACAATACAGTAATACAGTAATACAACAATACAGTAATACAACAATACAACAATACAGTAATACAGTAATACAACAATACAGTAATACAACAATACAACAATACAGTAATACAACAATACAACAATACAGTAATACAGTAATACAACAATACAGTAATACAACAATACAGTAATACAACAATACAACAATACAGTAATACAACAATACAGTACTACAACGATACAGTAATACAACGATACAGTAATACAGTAATACAGTAATACAGTAATACAACAATACAGTAATACAACGATACAGTAATACAACGATACAGTAATACAGTAATACAGTAATACAACGATACAGTAATACAACAATACAGTAATACAACAATACAGTAATACAGTAATACAACAATACAACAATACAGTAATACAACAATACAACAATACAGTAATACAACAATACAGTAATACAACGATACAGTAATACAACGATACAGTAATACAACGATACAGTAATACAACAATACAGTAATACAACGATACAGTAATACAACGATACAGTAATACAACAATACAGTAATACAACAATACAGTAATACAGTAATACAACAATACAACAATACAGTAATACAACAATACAACAATACAGTAATACAACAATACAACGATACAGTAATACAACAATACAGTAATACAACAATACAGTAATACAACAATACAACAATACAGTAATACAGTAATACAACAATACAGTAATACAACAATACAGTAATACAGTAATACAACAATACAACAATACAGTAATACAACAATACAACAATACAGTAATACAACAATACAGTAATACAGTACTACAACGATACAGTAATACAACAATACAGTAATACAACAATACAACAATACAGTAATACAGTAATACAACGATACAGTAATACAGTAATACAACAATACAGTAATACAACAATACAGTAATACAACAATACAGTAATACAGTACTACAACGATACAGTAATACAACAATACAGTAATACAACAATACAGTAAAACAACAATACAGTAATACAGTAAACAACAATACAGTAATACAGTAATACAACAATACAGTAATACAACAATACAGTAATACAGTAATACAACAATACAGTAATCCAGTAATACAACGATACAGTAATACAGTAATACAACAATACAGTAATACAGTAATACAACGATACAGTAATACAACAATACAGTAATACAGTAATACAACAATACAGTAATACAGTAATACAACGATACAGTAATACAACAATACAGTAATACAACAATACAGTAATACAGTAATACAACGATACAGTAATACAACGATACAGTACTACAGTAATACAACGTACAGTAATACAGTAATACAACGATACAGTAATACAGTAATACAACGATACAGTACTACAACGATACAGTAATACAACAATACAGTAATACAACGATACAGTACTACAACGATACAGTAATAAAGTAATACAGTAATACAACGATACAGTACTACAACGATAAAGTAATACAACGATACAGTACTACAACGATACAGTACTACAGTAATACAACGATACAGTAATACAGTAATACAGTAATACAATGATACAGTACTACAATGATACAGTAAACAATACAACAATACAGTAATACAACAATACAACAATACAGTAATACAGTAATACAACGATACAGTAATACAACGATACAGTAATACAACAATACAGTAATACAACAATACAACAATACAGTAATACAACAATACAACAATACAGTAATACAGTAATACAACAATACAGTAATACAACAATACAACAATACAGTAATACAGTAATACAGTAATACAGTAATACAGTAATACAACAATACAGTAATACAGTAATACAACGATACAGTAATACAGTAATACAGTAATACAGTAATACAACAATACAGTAATACAGTAATACAACAATAGGGTAATACAGTAATAAAAAACGATACAGTAATACAGTAATAAACGATACAGTAATACAGTAATACAACAATACAGTAATACAACAATACAACAATACAGTAATACAACAATACAACAATACAGTAATACAACAATACAGTAATACAACAATACAACGATACAGTAATACAACAATACAACAATACAGTAATACAACAATACAGTAATACAGTAATACAACAATAAAGTAATACAACGATACAGTAATACAGTAATACAACAATAAAGTAATACAACGATACAGTAATACAACGATACAGTAATACAACGATACAGTAATACAGTAATAGAACGATACAGTAATACAGTAATACAACAATACAACAATACAGTAATACAACAATACAACAATACAGTAATACAACAATACAGTAATACAACAATACAACGATACAGTAATAGAACAATACAACAATACAGTAATACAACAATACAGTAATACAGTAATACAACGATACAGTAATACAACGATACAGTAATACAACGATACAGTAATACAGTAATACAGTAATACAACAATACAGTAATACAGTAATACAACGATACAGTAATACAGTAATACAGTAATACAGTAATACAACAATACAGTAATACAGTAATACAACAATAGGGTAATACAGTAATACAACGATACAGTAATACAGTAATACAACGATACAGTAATACAGTAATACAACAATACAGTAATACAGTAATACAACAATACAGTAATACAGTAATACAACGATACAGTAATACAGTAATACAGTAATACAGTAATACAACAATACAGTAATACAGTAATACAACGATACAGTAATACAACTATACAGTAATACAACAATACAGTAATACAACAATACAGTAATAATACAGTAATACAAATAACTACAACGATACAGTACTACAGTAATACAGTAATACAACGACAATACAGTAATACAACAATACAGTAATACAACAATACAGTAATACAGTAATACAACAATACAGTAATACAACGTATACAGTACTACAGTAATACAAACGATACAGTAATACAGTAATACAACGATACAGTACTACAACGAAGTAATACAACAATACAGTACTACAACGATACAGTACTACAGTAATACAACGATACAGTAATACAGTAATACAGTAATACAAACGATACAGTACTACAACGATAAAGTAATACAACGATACAGTACTACAACGATACAGTACTACAGTAATACAACGATACAGTAATACAGTAATACAGTAATACAATGATACAGTACTACAATGATACAGTAATACAACAATACAACAATACAGTAATACAACAATACAACAATACAGTAATACAGTAATACAACGATACAGTAATACAACGATACAGTAATACAACAATACAGTAATACAACAATACAACAATACAGTAATACAACAATACAACAATACAGTAATACAGTAATACAACAATACAGTAATACAACAATACAACAATACAGTAATACAGTAATACAGTAATACAACAATACAGTAATACAGTAATACAACGATACAGTAATACAGTAATACAGTAATACAGTAATACAACAATACAGTAATACAGTAATACAACAATAGGGTAATACAGTAATACAACGATACAGTAATACAGTAATAAAACGATACAGTAATACAGTAATACAACAATACAGTAATACAACAATACAACAATACAGTAATACAACAATACAACAATACAGTAATACAACAATACAGTAATACAACAATACAACGATACAGTAATACAACAATACAACAATACAGTAATACAACAATACAGTAATACAGTAATACAACAATAAAGTAATACAACGATACAGTAATACAGTAATACAACAATAAAGTAATACAACGATACAGTAATACAACGATACAGTAATACAACGATACAGTAATACAGTAATAGAACGATACAGTAATACAGTAATACAACAATACAGTAATACAACAATACAACAATACAGTAATACAACAATACAACAATACAGTAATACAACAATACAGTAATACAACAATACAACGATACAGTAATACAACAATACAGTACAGTAATACAGTAATACAACAATACAGTAATACAACGATAATAATACAACGATACAGTAATACAACAATACAGTAATACAGTAATACAGTAATACAACAATACAGTAATACAGTAATACAATACAGTAATAATACAGTAATACAACAATACAGTAATACAGTAACAACGATACAGTAATACAGTAATACAGTAATACAACAATACAGTAATACAGTACAACAATACAGTAATACAAATACAATACAGTAATACAGTAATACAACAATACAGTAATACAACAATACAGTAATACAGTAATACAATACAGTAATACAGTAATACAACAATACAGTAATACAGTAATACAACAATACAGTAATACAGTAATACAACGATACAGTAATACAGTAATACAGTAATACAACAATACAGTAATACAGTAATACAACGATACAGTAATACAACTATACAACAATACAGTAATACAGTAATACAACAATACAGTAATACAACAATACAGTAATACAGTAATACAACGATACAGTACTAGTACATACTACAACGATACAGTAATACAGTAATACAACGATACAGTAATACAGTAATACAATACAGTAATACAGTAATACAGTAATACAACAATACAGTAATACAACAATACAGTAATACAATACAGTAATACAACAATACAGTAATACAGTAATACAACGATACAGTAATACAACAATACAGTAATACAACAATACAACAATACGATACAGTAATACAGTAATACAACAATACAGTAATACAGTAATACAACAATACAGTAATACAACAATACAATACAGTAATACAGTAATACAACATACAGTAATACAACGATACAGTAATACAGTACAGTAATACAACAATACAATACAGTAATACAGTAATACAACAATACAGTAAGTACATACAGTAGTAATACAACAATACAGTAATACAACAATACAACAATACAGTAATACAGTAATACAACATACAGTAATACAGTAATACAACAATACAGTAATACAACAATACAGTAATACAGCAGTAATACAACAATACAGTAATACAGTAATACAACAATACAGTAATACAGTAAACAATACAGTAATACAACAATACAGTAATACAACAATACAGTAATATACAACAATACAGTAATGTAATACAACAATACAGTAATACAGTAATACAACAATACAGTAATACAGTAATACAACGATACAGTAATACAACAATACAATACAGTAATACAACAATACAGTAATACAGTAATACAACGATACAGTAATACAACAATACAGTAATACAACAATACAGTAATACAACAATACAGTAATACAACTACAACAATACAGTAATACAACGATACAGTAATACAGTAATACAACGATACAGTACTACAACGATACAACAATACAACAATACAGTACAGTAATACAACAATACAGTAATACAGTAATACAACGATACAGTAATACAGTAATACAGTAATACAACGATACAGTACTACAACGATAAAGTAATACAACGATACAGTACTACAACGATACAGTACTACAGTAATACAACGATACAGTAATACAGTAATACAGTAATACAATGATACAGTACTACAATGATACAGTAAAACAATACAACAATACAGTAATACAACAATACAACAATACAGTAATACAACAATACAGTAATACAACAATACAACGATACAGTAATACAACAATACAACAATACAGTAATACAACAATACAGTAATACAGTAATACAACAATAAAGTAATACAACGATACAGTAATACAGTAACACAACAATAAAGTAATACAACGATACAGTAATACAACGATACAGTAATACAACGATACAGTAATACAGTAATAGAACGATACAGTAATACAGTAATACAACAATACAGTAATACAACAATACAACAATACAGTAATACAACAATACAACAATACAGTAATACAACAATACAGTAATACAACAATACAACGATACAGTAATACAACAATACAACAATACAGTAATACAACAATACAGTAATACAGTAATACAACAATAAAGTAATACAACGATACAGTAATACAACGATACAGTAATACAACGATACAGTAATACAGTAATACAGTAATACAACAATACAGTAATACAGTAATACAACGATACAGTAATACAGTAATACAGTAATACAACAATACAGTAATACAGTAATACAACGATACAGTAATACAGTAATACAACAATACAGTAATACAGTAATACAACAATACAGTAATACAGTAATACAACGATACAGTAATACAGTAATACAGTAATACAACAATACAGTAATACAGTAATACAACGATACAGTAATACAGTAATACAACGATACAGTAATACAGTAATACAACAATACAGTAATACAGTAATACAACAATACAGTAATACAGTAATACAACGATACAGTAATACAGTAATACAGTAATACAACAATACAGTAATACAGTAATACAACGATACAGTAATACAACTATACAACAATACAGTAATACAGTAATACAACAATACAGTAATACAACAATACAGTAATACAGTAATACAACGATACAGTACTACAACGATACAGTACTACAACGATACAGTACTACAGTAATACAGTAATACAACGATACAGTAATACAACAATACAGTAATACAGTAATACAACTATACAACAATACAGTAATACAGTAATACAACAATACAGTAATACAACAATACAGTAATACAGTAATACAACGATACAGTACTACAACGATACAGTACTACAACGATACAGTAATACAACGATACAGTAATACAACAATACAGTAATACAACAATACAACAATACAGTAATACAACAATACAACAATACAGTAATACAGTAATACAGTAATACAACGATACAGTAATACAACAATACAGTAATACAACAATACAACAATACAGTAATACAGTAATACAACAATACAGTAATACAGTACTACAACGATACAGTAATACAACAATACAGTAATACAACAATACAACAATACAGTAATACAGTAATACAACGATACAGTAATACAGTAATACAACAATACAGTAATACAACAATACAGTAATACAACAATACAGTAATACAGTACTACAACGATACAGTAATACAACAATACAGTAATACAACAATACAACAATACAGTAAAACAACAATACAGTAATACAGTAATACAACAATACAGTAGTACAACAATACAGTAATACAGTAATACAACAATACAGTAATACAGTAATACAACGAGTAATACAACGATACAGTAATACAGTAATACAACGATACAGTAATACAACAATACAGTAATACAACAATACAGTAATACAGTAATACAACAATACAGTAATACAGTAATACAACGATACAGTAATACAACAATACAGTAATACAACAATACAGTAATACAGTAATACAACGATACAGTAATACAGTAATACAACAATACAGTAATACAACAATACAGTAATACAGTAATACAACAATACAGTAATACAACGATACAGTACTACAGTAATACAACGATACAGTACTACAACGATACAGTAATACAACAATACAGTACTACAGTAATACAACGATACAGTAATACAGTAATACAGTAATACAACGATACAGTACTACAACGATAAAGTAATACAACGATACAGTACTACAACGATACAGTACTACAGTAATACAACGATACAGTAATACAGTAATACAGTAATACAATGATACAGTACTACAATGATACAGTAATACAACAATACAACAATACAGTAATAAACAATACAACAATACAGTAATACAGTAATACAACGATACAGTAATACAACGATACAGTAATACAACAATACAGTAATACAACAATACAGTAATACAACAATACAACAATACAGTAATACAACAATACAACAATACAGTAATACAGTAATACAACAATACAGTAATACAACAATACAACAATACAGTAATACAGTAATACAGTAATACAGTAATACAACAATACAGTAATACAGTAATACAGTAATACAACGATACAGTAATACAGTAATACAGTAATACAGTAATACAACAATACAGTAATACAGTAATACAACAATAGGGTAATACAGTAATACAACGATACAGTAATACAGTAATACAACGATACAGTAATACAGTAATACAACAATACAGTAATACAACAATACAGTTATACAACAATACAACAATACAGTAATACAACAATACAGTAATACAACGATACAGTAATACAACAATACAACAATACAGTAATACAACAATACAGTAATACAGTAATACAACAATAAAGTAATACAACGATACAGTAATACAACGATACAGTAATACAACGATACAGTAATACAGTAATACAGTAATACAACAATACAGTAATACAGTAATACAACGATACAGTAATACAGTAATACAGTAATACAGTAATACAGTAATACAATAATACAGTAATACAACAATAGGGTAATACAGTAATACAACGATACAGTAATACAGTAATACAACGATACAGTAATACAGTAATACAACGATACAGTAATACAGTAATACAACAATACAGTAATACAGTAATACAACGATACAGTAATACAGTAATACAGTAATACAACAATACAGTAATACAGTAATACAACGATACAGTAATACAGTAATACAGTAATACAACAATACAGTAATACAACAATACAGTAATACAGTAATACAACTATACAACAATACAGTAATACAGTAATACAACAATACAGTAATACAACAATACAGTAATACAGTAATACAACGATACAGTACTACAACGATACAGTACTACAACGATACAGTACTACAACGATACAGTACTACAGTAATACAGTAATACAACGATACAGTAATACAACAATACAGTAATACAGTAATACAACAATACAACAATACAGTAATACAACAATACAACAATACAGTAATACAACAATACAGTAATACAACGATACAGTAATACAACGATACAGTAATACAACAATACAGTAATACAACGATACAGTAATACAACGATACAGTAATACAACAATACAGTAATACAGTAATACAACAATACAACAATACAGTAATACAACTATACAACAATACAGTAATACAACAATACAACAATACAGTAATACAGTAATACAGTAATACAGTAATACAACGATACAGTAATACAACAATACAGTAATACAGTAATACAACAATACAGTAATACAGTACTACAACGATACAGTAATACAACAATACAGTAATACAACAATACAACAATACAGTAATACAGTAATACAACGATACAACAATACAGTAATACAACAATACAGTAATACAACAATACAGTAATACAACAATACAGTAATACAGTACTACAACGATACAGTAATACAACAATACAGTAATACAACGATACAGTAATACAGTAATACAGTAATACAACAATACAGTAATACAACAATACAGTAATACAACAATACAGTAATACAACAATACAACAATACAGTAATACAGTAATACAGTAATACAACAATACAGTAATACAGTAATACAACAATACAACAATACAGTAATACAACAATACAACAATACAGTAATACAACAATACAGTAATACAGTAATACAGTAATACAGTAATACTACGATACAGTAATACAGTAATACAACGATACAGTAATACAACAATACAGTAATACAGTAATACAACGATACAGTAATACAGTAATACAACGATACAGTAATACAGTAATACAACAATACAGTAATACAGTAATACAACAATACAGTAGTACAGTAATACAACAATACAGTAATACAGTAATACAACGATACAGTAATACAGTAATACAACAATACAGTAATACAACGATACAGTAATACAGTAATACAGTACTACAACGATACAGTAATACAGTAATACAGTAATACAACGATACAGTAATACAGTACTACAACGATACAGTAATACAGTAATACAACGATACAGTAATACAGTAATACAGTACTACAGTAATACAGTAATACAGTACTACAACGATACAGTAATACAGTAATACAGTAATACAATGATACAGTAATACAACGATACAGTAATACAGTAATACAATACAGTAATACAACAATACAGTAATACAACAATACAGTAATACAATACAGTAATACAACAATACAGTAATACAACAATACAACAATACAGTAATACAGTAATACAACAATACAACAATACAGTAATACAGTAATACAACAATACAGTAATACAACGATACAGTAATACAGTAATACAGTACTACAACGATACAGTAATACAGTAATACAGTAATACAACGATACAGTAATACAGTACTACAACGATACAGTAATACAGTAATACAACAATACAGTAATACAGTAATACAGTACTACAGTAATACAGTAATACAGTACTACAACGATACAGTAATACAGTAATACAGTAATACAATGATACAGTAATACAACGATACAGTAATACAGTAATACAACAATACAGTAATACAGTAATACAATACAGTAATACAACAATACAGTAATACAACAATACAGTAATACAATACAGTAATACAACAATACAGTAATACAACAATACAGTAATACAACAATACAACAATACAGTAATACAGTAATACAACAATACAACAATACAGTAATACAGTAATACAGTAATACAATACAGTAATACAACAATACAGTAATACAACAATACAGTAATACAGTAATACAACGATACAGTAATACAGTAATACAACGATACAGTAATGTCTATTTTCTTTTAAAACTTTTGTGTGTGTAATGTTTACTGGTAATTTCTGTTGTTCCCCTTGTTCTTTTTGTCTATTTCGCTTTGGCAATGTAAACATGTTTCCATAAAGCTCTTTGGTTGAAGTGAGAGGTTGGATAGCATCTGGGAGGTTGTGGAGGGAGGTTGTGAGAGGGAGGTTGTGAGAGGGAGGTTGTGAGAGGGAGGTTGTGAGAGGGAGGTTGTGTGAGGGAGGTTGTGAGAGGGAGGGTGTGAGAGAGAGGTTGTGAGAGGGAGGTTGTGAGAGGGAGGTTGTGAGAGGGAGGTTGTGAGAGAGAGGTTGTGAGAGGGAGGTTGTGAGAGGGAGGTTGTGAGAGGGAGGTTGTGAGAGGGAGGTTGTGAGAGAGAGGTTGTGAGAGGGAGGTTGTGAGAGGGAGGTTGTGAGAGGGAGGTTGTGAGAGAGAGGTTGTGAGAGGAGGTTGTGAGAGGGAGGTTGTGAGAGGAGGTTGTGAGAGAGAGGTTGTGAGAGGGAGGTTGTGAGAGGGAGGTTGTGAGAGGGAGGTTGTGAGAGGGAGGTTGTGAGAGAGAGGTTGTGAGAGGCAGGTTGTGAGAGGGAGGATGTGAGAGGAAGGTTGTGAGAGAGAGGTTGTGAGAGAGAGGTTGGATAGCATCTGTGTGAGGTTTGAGCTGAGTGACACAGGACATGGCCCAAAGAGCGAGACAGAAAGGAAAGACAGTTTAACAGATGTCAACTGAACATCACCGTCCGGCTGACACACTGTCAGAGGAGAGGAGAAGTTAGGAGAGGAGAGGAGAGGAGAGGGGAAGAGGAGAGGGAGAGGGGAAGAGAGGAGAAGAGAGGAGAGGAAGAGGGAGAGGGGAAGAGAGGAGAGGAAGAGGGAGAGGGGATGAGAGGAGAGGGGAAGAGAGGAGAGGAAGAGGAGAGGGAGAGGGGAAGAGAGGAGAGGGAGAGGGGAAGAGAGGAGAAGAGAGGAGAGGGGAAGAGAGGACAGGAGAGGGGAAGAGAGGAGAGGGAGAGGGGAAGAGAGGAGAGGAGAGGAAGAGGGGAAGAGAGGAGAGGGAGAGGGGAAGAGAGGAGAAGAGAGGAGAGGGGAAGAGAGGAGAAGAGGAGAGGGAGAGGGGAAGAGAGGAGAAGAGGAGAGGGAGAGGGGAAGAGAGGAGAAGAGGAGAGGGAGAGGGAAGAGAGGAGAAGAGGAGAGGGAGAGGGGAAGAGAGAAGAGAGGAGAGGGGAAGAGAGAAGAGAGGAGAGGGAGAGGGGAAGAGAGGGGAAGAGAGGAGAAGAGAGGAGAGGAGAGGAGAGGGAGAGGGGAAGAGAGGAGAAGAGAGGAGAGGAGAGGGAGAGGGGAAGAGAGGAGAGGGAGAGGGGAAGAGAGGAGAAGGAGAAGGGAAGAGAGGAGAAGAGAGGAGAGGGGAAGAGAGAAGAGAGGAGGGGAGAGAGACCAGGTAGCCAGAGTTTCTCTTCACTCTTTTCCTTTGAGAAACAGAGATCAAAACAGCACAGTAATGATTAACCCTATAGGTTACCATAGTAATTAACCTGTTGTGATGAGACTGAAACTTGAAATGAATTGATGTATGTTTCTAATTGTGGCCATGGTAACTTAATGAGGATGAGATGGTGAAAGGATGTTGTAGCAGGCTCAAGGGGGTGGGGTTTCCACGTCACCAAGTTCAACAACCAAACACGCACAGGGAGCAACACGAGAATAAAAATGGAACATTTATTAGGGAGATTTGCACACGGTGGGAAAGGGGGATTTCAGCAACCCGTTAACAACTGGTAATCGTACAGATAATTTGTCTGCTTCTCACACTCTCCATAATATGCGTTTCCCTTTTGGTCTCCCCCCTCTTTGTGCAGCCCCTCCCTGGTCGGAGTTGAGGGGGTGTGTGGCAGACGGCAGGGAGAGGTGAGGAGAGTGGCGATTGAAGTTAGATATCTTCCCGTTGGCTCCACCCCCAAGCCTTATATGGACTTCCTGCCAAATGAGGCAAGCAGGTGGATCATTAAGCCATTGAGTGCTTTGGGATAAAAGAGGAAGCGGGCTGCACAAAGAGGGGGAAGACCGAGAGGGAGAATTACCTGTACAATTTCCCGTTGTGAACAGGTTGCTCCCTTTCCACTCTGTCAATCACGGCATCCTCATCGGCAGGCTCAACAGCCTTGGTTTCTCTAATGACTGCCTCGCCTGGTTCACCAACTACTTCTCTGATAGAGTTCAGTGTGTCAAATCGGAGGGCCTGTTGTCCGGACCTCTGCACATTTTCTTGGGTTAGCTGTTAGCCCCGCCCCCCCCCCCCCCCCCCCCCGTAAGGACTGCAGTACCGCGCTCACCTGGTCTCCCACTCGTTCCCGAACACAGGACTCCCTTTAGGTCCTGGAAGGCTTTCTCCATCTCCTAGGTCCACGTCACCTGGGCAGGCAGACGGCTCCTGGTCAGATCTGTCAGGGGGCTGACTAGGGAGGCAAAGTGGGGGATAAATCTCCAGTAGTAACTAGTCAACCCCACAAATGTGCGTAAGTGCTTCTTGGAGGCAGGGCCTGTCCCAGATTGCCTACACTTTCTTCACCTGGGGTTTTACACATCTCCTCCTGATCGTGTACCCCAGGTACTTAGCATCCTGGGAGCTGAGTCGACATTTTCTTAGGTAAGCTGTTAGCCCCGCCCCCCGTAAGGACTGCAATACCGCGCTCACCTGGTTTAGATGGGTCTCCCCCTCGTTCCCATGGATAACAGTGTCATCAAGGTAGACCGCCGCTTACTCACGATGGGGTCGGAGAACCCGGTCCATCAACCTCTGGAAGGTGGCCGGGGCCCCGTGCAACCCAAAGGGCAGCTTCCTGTAGTGGAACAGCCCGTCAGGGGTGGGGAAAGCAGTTTTCTCCCTCGGGAGCTAAGGGCACCTGCCAATAACCCTTCATCAGGTCGAGTGTGCTGATAAATCTCTAGCCCTTCTATTAGTTCATCAATTTGGGGCATGGGGTAGGAGTCAAACTTTGAGATTTCATTCAACTTAAATCATTACAGAAGAGGCGAATGGCCTGTTTTCGTCACCAACACTATGGGGCTGCACCACTCACTATTTAACTCTTTGATGATTTCAGCTTCCCATCGTTTTTACCTCGGTCCTGGGGTAAATAAATAACACCCATTGATTATTTAACAATGGAACTTAGTAAATGCTTAGTTCAACTATCATACCTCATCAGATTCCAAAACAGTGGTAAAAGCTTTGTTGTTGTGTGAACTTCAGATTGCCCCTTTAATATGTCCTAGCTATACACATTAACATGCAGCCATGATATCCAGTAAGATAACAGGCTACAGTGGAAAGTAATCATTGCATGCTGTGTGTGTTTACACGCGCGCACACACACACACACACACACACACACACACACACACACACACACACACACACACACACACACACACACACACACACACACACACACACAGTGTATGTATGCAGGCGCTGCGCTGGCCGTGGAGAACGAGGACATGACAGGTGTCATCTAAACATTCTAGATCCATCGCTGTGACAGGTAACGAATGACACGTCAGACAACCATTGGACAACAGGACACTGCTCCCTCCCAAAAGCACCCTATTCCCTATGTAGTGCACTAATTTAGACCCTATTCCCTATGTAGTGCACTACTTTAGACCCTATTCCCTATGTAGTGGACTACTTTAGACCCTATTCCCTATGTAGTGCACTACTTTTACCAGGACCCGTAGCGCACTGCATAGTGAAGGGGATGCAAAATTAGGGATTCACCCTGACATAGATTGCCCAAGGTGCCCGGCACTGGGGCTGAGTGACTGGTACTCACCGGGAGGGGACAGGACAAGAGGCCTGGTGCTGGGGCTGAGTGACTGGTACTCACCGGGAGGTGACAGGACAAGAGGCCTGGCGCTGGGGCTGAGTGACTGGTACTCACCGGGAGAGGACAGGACAAGAGGGCTGGGGCTGAGTGACTGGTACTCACCGGGAGGTGACAGGACAAGAGGCCTGGGGCTGGGGCTGAGTGACTGGTACTCACCGGGAGAGGACAGGACAAGAGGCCTGGCGCTGGGGCTGAGTGACTGGTACTCACCGGGAGGGGACAGGACAAGAGGCCTGGGGCTGAGGCAGAGTGACTGGTACTCACCGGGAGAGGACAGGACAAGAGGCCTGGGGCTGGGGCTGAGTGACTGGTACTCACCGGGAGGTGACAGGACAAGAGGCCTGGCGCTGGGGCTGAGTGACTGGTACTCACCGGGAGGTGATTACCTCGTTCACATCCAGTGGTACATAAACCCTCTTCTGATTACCTCGTTCACATCCAGTGGTACATAAACCCTCTACTGATTACCTCGTTCACATCCAGTGGTACATAAACCCTCTTCTGATTACCTCGTTCACATCCAGTGGTACATAAACCCTCTTCTGATTACCTCGTTCACATCCAGTGGTACATAAACCCTCTTCTGATTACCTCGTTCACATCCAGTGGTACATAAACCCTCTTCTGATTACCTCGTTCACATCCAGTGGTACATAAACCCTCTACTGATTACCTCGTTCACATCCAGTGGTACATCCAGGCTTTGAGATGGAGGGATGTATAGTATGAAGGTCTATATAGAGTCCCGTCAGGAACACAGAAGGAAAAGGAGAAGACAGGAAGAGGAGAGACAGGAAGAGAAGGGAAGAGAAGAGAAGAGACAGGAAGAGAAGGGAAGAGAAGAGAAGAGACAGGAAGAGAAGGGAAGAGAAGAGACAGGAAGAGAAGGGAAGAGAAGAGAAGAGAAGAGAGGAAGAGAAGAGAAGAGAAGAGAAGAGACAGGAAGAGAAGAGAAGAGACAGGAAGAGAAGAGAAGAGACAGGAAGAGAAGGGAAAAGAAGAGACAGGAAGAGAAGGGAAGAGAAGAGACAGGAAGAGAAGAGACAGGAAGAGAGGAGAGGAGAGGAGAGGAGAGGAGAGGAGAGGAGAGGAGAGGAGAGGAGAGCAGAGGAGAGACAGGAAGAGAAGATATCGGAATAGAAGAGACAGGAAGAGGAGGGAAGAGGAGAGGAGAGGAGAGACAGGAAGAGAAGGGAAGAAAAGAGAAGATACACGAAGAGAAGAGAAGGGAAGATAATTGATCACATTATAGAACAGGCCCTCTGGACATCCTGTTGTTTATTTTACAACGTGAGACAGAGCTCTCTCTCTCTTTCCTCCCCTGTCTCCCTCTCTCCTCTTTGCTCACTCTCTCTCTGTTCTCAACTCTCTCTCTGCCCTCCTTCTCTGTCTTCCTGGGCCCCGTCAGAGCACACTATCAGGAAGAAGTGTCCTGCGTCTCCTCCTGCACCTCCTTTCCTCTGCTCCTTCCTGTCCTCGCTGTGCTCCAAACACACACACACACACACACACACACACACACACACACACACACACGCCTCATAAACACCTCCTGTTCCCTGTTGACTGCTGGCTGACTGACTGAATGGCTGGCTGGCTGAATGGCTGCTGGCTGGCTGACAACACCATGAATAAAACATTGATTCATTTAATTTAGAGACGCTTTACAGTAATGAGGCAGTTTGTGTGTTTTCCCCATATACCATCACCGCCATAGTCCCTGTGATCGAGCGGAGTCCTGTCCAGGGGGTGTACTGTACATCAAGCTGCCTCACACTACAGAAACAGGAGATAGGCTCCTGCCCTAAGGGCCGTTCTGGCTCGACAAGGCTACTACTTTCATAGGCACACCATACACCAGTCAGTCTGAGTCAGAAATTAAGAACTTAATGACGACTGAGAAAACAGTCTTCAACAGACCAGCAGCTACTGCACCCAATAATTAGTCTTCAACAGACCAGCCACCCAATAGACAGTCTTCAACAGACCAGCCACCCAATAGACAGTCTTCAACAGACCAGCCACCCAATAGACAGTCTTCAACAGACCAGCCACCCAATAGACAGTCTTCAACAGACCAGCCACCCAATAGACAGTCTTCAACAGACCAGCCACCCAATAGACAGTCTTCAACAGACCAGCCACCCAATAGACAGTCTTCAACAGACCAGCCACCCAATAGACAGTCTTCAACAGACCAGCCACCCAATAGACAGTCTTCAACAGACCAGCCACCCAATAGACAGTCTTCAACAGACCAGCCACCCAATAGACAGTCTTCAACAGACCAGCCACCCAATAGACAGTCTTCAACAGACCAGCCACCCAATAATTAGTCTTCAACAGACCAGCCACCCAATAGACAGTCTTCAACAGACCAGCCACCCAATAGACAGTCTTCAACAGACCAGCCACCCAATAGACAGTCTTCAACAGACCAGCCACCCAATAGACAGTCTTCAACAGACCAGCCACCCAATAGACAGTCTTCAACAGACCAGCCACCCAATAGACAGTCTTCAACAGACCACCCAATAGACAGTCTTCAACAACAGACCAGCCACCCAATAGACAGTCTTCAACAGACCAGCCACCCAATAGACAGTCTTCAACAGACCAGCCACCCAATAGACAGTCTTCAACAGACCAGCCACCCAATAGACAGTCTTCAACAGACCAGCCACCCATAGACAGTCTTCAACAGACACCTAGCCACCCAATAGACAGTCTTCAACAGACCAGCCACCCAATAGACAGTCTTCAACAGACCAGCCACCCAATAGACAGTCTTCAACAGACCAGCCACCCAATAGACAGTCTTCAACAGACCAGCCACCCAATAGACAGTCTTCAACAGACCAGCCACCCAATAGACAGTCTTCAACAGACCAACCACCCAATAGACAGTCTTCAACAGACCAGCCACCCAATAGACAGTCTTCAACAGACCAGCCACCCAATAGACAGTCTTCAACAGAGCAGCACCTACTGCACCCAATAGACAGTCTTCAACAGACCAGCCACCCAATAGACAGTCTTCAACAGACCAGCCACCCAAAAGACAGTCTTCAACAGACCAACCACCCAATAGACAGTCTTCAACAGATCCGCCACCCAATAGACAGTCTTCAACAGACCAACCACCCAATAGACAGTCTTCAACAGATCCGCCACCCAATAGACAGTCTTCAACAGACCCGCCACCCAATAGACAGTCTTCAACAGACCAAGCCACCCAATAGACCAACCACCCAATAGACAGTCTTCAACAGACCAGCCACCCAATAGACAGTCTTCAACAGACCCGCCACCCAATAGACAGTCTTCAACAGACCAAGCACCCAATAGACAGTCTTCAACAGACCAGCCACCCAATAGACAGTCTTCAACAGACCCGCCACCCAATAGACAGTCTTCAACAGACCCGCCACCCAATAGACAGTCTTCAACAGACCCGCCACCCAATAGACAGTCTTCAACAGACCCGCCACCCAATAGACAGTCTTCAACAGACCAGCCACCCAATAGACAGTCTTCAACAGACCAACCACCCAATAGACAGTCTTCAACAGACCAGCCACCCAATAGACAGTCTTCAACAGACCCGCCACCCAATAGACAGTCTTCAACAGACCAAGCACCCAATAGACAGTCTTCAACAGACCAGCCACCCAATAGACTACTATGACATACAGTACCCAGCTGTGTTTAATATTCCATTAATATCTCATTAATTTAACAGAACAAGGGGTAGAGGTGGGAGGGGAGATATAGAGTGGGGGGAGAGAGGGAACGAGAGAAATTGGGGAGGTAGAGTGGGGGAGAGAGGGAAAGAGAGAAATGGGGGAGGGAAAGAGGGGGCAGTGGGAGAGGGAGGAAGAGAGAGGGGGCAGGGGAGAGGGAGGAGAGAGGTGGGAGGGAGAGAGAGAGAGGGAGGGGGTGGGAGAGAGGGAGGGGGAGGGATGTGGGAGGGGAGAGAGAGGGGGAGAGAGGGGAAGGGAGAGAGAGAGGGAGGAAGGGAGAGGGGAGATATAGAGTGGGGGGAGAGAGGGAACGAGAGAAATTGGGGAGGTAGAGTGGGGGGAGAGAGGGAAAGAGAGAAATGGGGGAGGGAGAGAGGGGGGCAGTGGGAGAGGGAGGAAGAGAGAGGGGGCAGGGGGAGAGGGAGGAGAGAGGTGGGAGGGAGAGAGAGGGGGTGAGAGGGGGTGGGAGAGAGGGAGGAGGGAGAGGGAGAAGGGGGAGGGAGAGAGAGAGAAGGGGGAGAGAGAGAAGGGGGAGAGAGAGAGAGAGAGAAGGGGGAGAGAGGGGGAGGGAGAGAGAGAGAAGGGGAGGGAGAGAAGGGGGAGAGAGGGGGAGGGAGAGAGAGGGAAGGGGGAGGGAGAGAGAGAGAGAGAGAGAAGGGGGAGAGAGGGGGAGGGAGAGAGAGAGAGAAGGGGGAGAGAGGGGGAGGGAGAGAGAGGGAAGGGGAGGGAGAGAGAGAGAGAAGGGGGAGAGAGGGGGAGGGAGAGAGAGAGAAGGGAGAGAGAAGGGGGGAGAGGGGGGGAGCCATTTGGAACCTGTCCATAGTGTTCCTATTCTGTAATCCCTTTAAGAGACTAAGGCAGATTAAATAATGTCATTTATTTCTGCATCACATTGACAAAATACATGACTAAATTAAGAATCACGCAGAAAGATGACTTATCAAAACACATTACCATATTAAGGATCACATGGAAAGAACATTACCACTGAATCTGACTTGAGTTGCACAAGTCAAACAAATTTAGCCTAAATACAAAAAGAAAAAAGCACACTGTCTGAATCCCAAAGGCCCCCTATTCCCTGTATAGTACCCTGACCAGGGTGCCCCTATTCCCTGTATAGTACCCTGACCAGGGTGCACCCTATTCCCTGTATAGTACCCTGACCAGGGTGCCCCTATTCCCTGTATAGTACCCTGACCAGGGTGCACCCTATTCCCTGTTATAGTACCCTGACCAGGGTGCCTCCTATTCCCTGTTATAGTACCCTGACCAGGGTGCCCCCTATTCCCTGTTATAGTACCCTGACCAGGGTGCCTCCTATTCCCTGTTATAGTACCCTGACCAGGGTGCCTCCTATTCCCTGTTATAGTACCCTGACCAGGGTGCCCCTATTCCCTGTTATAGTACCTGACCAGGGTGCCCCTATTCCCTGTTATAGTACACTGACCAGGGTGCCCCCTATTTCCTGTTATAGTACACTGACCAGGGTGCCCCCTATTCCCTGTTATAGTACCCTGACCAGGGTGCCCCCTATTCCCTGTTATAGTACACTGACCAGGGTGCCCCCTATTCCCTGTATAGTACACTGACCAGGGTGCCCCCTATTCCCTGTTATAGTACCCTGACCAGGGTGCCCCCTATTCCCTGTTATAGTACACTGACCAGGGTGCCCCTATTCCCTGTTATAGTACCCTGACCAGGGTGCCTCCTATTCCCTGTTATAGTACACTGACCAGGGTGCCCCCTATTCCCTGTATAGTACCCTGACCAGGGTGCCCCCTATTCCCTGTATAGTACACTGACCAGGGTGCCCCCTATTCCCTGTTATAGTACCCTGACCAGGGTGCCCCCTATTCCCTGTTATAGTACACTGACCAGGGTGCCCCTATTCCCTGTTATAGTACCCTGACCAGGGTGCCTCCTATTCCCTGTTATAGTACACTGACCAGGGTGCCCCCTATTCCCTGTATAGTACCCTGACCAGGGTGCCCCCTATTCCCTGTTATAGTACCCTGACCAGGGTGCCCCTATTCCCTGTATAGTACCCTGACCAGGGTGCCCCCTATTCCCTGTTATAGTACACTGACCAGGGTGCCCCCTATTCCCTGTTATAGTACACTGACCAGGGTGCCCCTATTCCCTGTTATAGTACCCTGACCAGGGTGCCCCCTATTCCCTGTATAGTACCCTGACCAGGGTGCCCCCTATTCCCTGTTATAGTACACTGACCAGGGTGCCCCTATTCCCTGTTATAGTACCCTGACCAGGGTGCCTCCTATTCCCTGTTATAGTACCTGACCAGGGTGCCCCCTATTCCCTGTATAGTACCCTGACCAGGGTGCCCCTATTCCCTGTTATAGTACCCTGACCAGGGTGCCTCCTATTCCCTGTTATAGTACACTGACCAGGGTGCCTCCTATTCCCTGTTATAGTACACTGACCAGGGTGCCTCCTATTCCCTGTATAGTACACTGACCAGGGTGCCCCCTATTCCCTGTTATAGTACACTGACCAGGGTGCCCCTATTCCCTGTATAGTACACTGACCAGGGTGCCTCCTATTCCCTGTTATAGTACACTGACCAGGGTGCCCCCTATTCCCTGTTATAGTACACTGACCAGGGTGCCCCCTATTCCCTGTATAGTACCCTGACCAGGGTGCCTCCTATTCCCTGTTATAGTACACTGACCAGGGTGCCTCCTATTCCCTGTATAGTACACTGACCAGGGTGCCCCCTATTCCCTGTATAGTACACTGACCAGGGTGCCCCTATTCCCTGTTATAGTACCCTGACCAGGGTGCCCCTATTCCCTGTATAGTACACTGACCAGGGTGCCTCCTATTCCCTGTTATAGTACACTGACCAGGGTGCCTCCTATTCCCTGTATAGTACACTGACCAGGGTGCCTCCTATTCCCTGTTATAGTACACTGACCAGCGTGCCTCCTATTCCCTGTATAGTACACTGACCAGGGTGCCTCCTATTCCCTGTTATAGTACACTGACCAGGGTGCCCCCTATTCCCTGTATAGTACACTGACCAGGGTGCCCCCTATTCCCTGTATAGTACACTGACCAGGGTGCCCCCTATTCCCTGTTATAGTACCCTGACCAGGGTGCCCCCTATTCCCTGTATAGTACCCTGACCAGGGTGCCCCCTATTCCCTGTTATAGTACTCTGACCAGGGTGCTTCCTGTTCCCTGTTATAGTACGCTGACCAGGTTGCCCCTATTCCCTGTTATAGTACCCTGACCAGGGTGCCCCTATTCCCTGTATTCCCTGTATAGTACACTGACCAGGGTGCCCCTATTCCCTGTATAGTACCCTGACCAGGGTGCCCCCTATTCCCTGTTATAGTACACTGACCAGGGTGCCCCCTATTCCCTGTTATAGTACTCTGACCAGGGTGCCCCCTATTCCCTGTTATAGTACCCTGACCAGGGTGCCCCCTATTCCCTGTATAGTACCCTGACCAGGGTGCCCCCTATTCCCTGTTATAGTACTCTGACCAGGGTGCTTCCTGTTCCCTGTTATAGTACCCTGACCAGGGTGCCCCCTATTCCCTGTTATAGTACACTGACCAGGGTGCCCCCTATTCCATGTATTCCCTGTATAGTACACTGACCAGGGTGCCCCTATTCCCTGTTATAGTACACTGACCAGGGTGCCCCTATTCCCTGTTATAGTACCCTGACCAGGGTGCCCCCTATTCCCTGTATTCCCTGTATAGTACACTGACCAGGGTGCCCCTATTCCCTGTTATAGTACACTGACCAGGGTGCCCCTATTCCCTGTTATAGTACACTGACCAGGGTGCCCCTATTCCCTGTTATAGTACCCTGACCAGGGTGCCCCCTATTCCCTGTTATAGTACCCTGACCAGGGTGCCCCCTATTCCCTGTTATAGTACACTGACCAGGGTGCCCCTATTCCCTGTATAGTACCCTGACCAGGGTGCCCCCTATTCCCTGTTATAGTACACTGACCAGGGTGCCCCCTATTCCCTGTATAGTACACTGACCAGGGTGCCCCTATTCCCTGTTATAGTACACTGACCAGGGTGCCCCCTATTCCCTGTCTAGTACCCTGACCAGGGTGCCCCCTATTCCCTGTATAGTACCCTGACCAGGGTGCCCCCTATTCCCTGTATTCCCTGTATAGTACCCTGACCAGGGTGCCCCCTATTCCCTGTATTCCCTGTATAGTACACTGACCAGGGTGCCCCTATTCCCTGTTATAGTACACTGACCAGGGTACCCCTATTCCCTGTTATAGTACACTGACCAGGGTGCCCCTATTCCCTGTTATAGTACTCTGACCAGGGTGCCCCCTATTCCCTGTTATAGTACACTGACCAGGGTGCCCCCTATTCCCTGTATTCCCTGTATAGTACCCTGACCAGGGTGCCCCTATTCCCTGTTATAGTACCCTGACCAGGGTGCCCCTATTCCCTGTTATAGTACACTGACCAGGGTGCCCCTATTCCCTGTTATAGTACCCTGACCAGGGTGCCCCTATTCCCTGTTATAGTACCCTGACCAGGGTGCCCCCTATTCCCTGTTATAGTACCCTGACCAGGGTGCCCCCTATTCCCTGTTATAGTACACTGACCAGGGTGCCCCTATTCCCTGTTATAGTACACTGACCAGGGTGCCCCTATTCCCTGTTATAGTACCCTGACCAGGGTGCCCCTATTCCCTGTATAGTACACTGACCAGGGTGCCCCTGTTATTCCCTGACCAGGGTGCCCCTATTCCCTGTATAGTACCCTGACCAGGGTGCCCCCTATTCCCTGTATTCCCTGTATAGTACACTGACCAGGGTGCCCCTATTCCCTGTTATAGTACACTGACCAGGGTGCCCCTATTCCCTGTTATAGTACACTGACCAGGGTGCCCCTATTCCCTGTTATAGTACCCTGACCAGGGTGCCCCCTATTCCCTTTATAGTACACTGACCAGGGTGCCCCCTATTCCCTGTTATAGTACCCTGACCAGGGTGCCCCCTATTCCCTGTATAGTACCCTGACCAGGGTGCCCCTATTCCCTGTTATAGTACACTGACCAGGGTGCCCCTATTCCCTGTATAGTACCCTGACCAGGGTGCCCCCTATTCCCTGTTATAGTACACTGACCAGGGTGCCCCCTATTCCCTGTTTTCCCTGTATAGTACCCTGACCAGGGTGCCCCTATTCCCTATTCCCTGTTATAGTACACTGACCAGGGTGCCCCTATTCCCTGTTATAGTACACTGACCAGGGTGCCCCTATTCCCTGTTATAGTACACTGACCAGGGTGCCCCTATTCCCTGTTATTGTACCCTGACCAGGGTGCCCCCTATTCCCTGTTATAGTACCCTGACCAGGGTGCCCCCTATTCCCTGTATAGTACCTTGACCAGGGTGCCCCTATTCCCTGTTATAGTACCCTGACCAGGGTGCCCCTATTCCCTGTTATAGTACCCTGACCAGGGTGCCCCTATTCCCTGTTATAGTACACTGACCAGGGTGCCCCTATTCCCTGTTATAGTACCCTGACCAGGGTGCCCCTATTCCCTGTTATAGTACCCTGACCAGGGTGCCCCTATTCCCTGTTATAGTACCCTGACCAGGGTGCCCCCTATTCCCTGTTATAGTACACTGACCAGGGTGCCTCCTATTCCCTGTTATAGTACACTGACCAGGGTGCCCCCTATTCCCTGTTATAGTACACTGACCAGGGTGCCCCTATTCCCTGTTATAGTACCCTGACCAGGGTGCCCCCTATTCCCTGTTATAGTACCCTGACCAGGGTGCCTCCTATTTCCAGTATAGTACACTGACCAGGGTGCCCCTATTCCCTGTTATAGTACACTGACCAGGGTGCCCCTATTCCCTGTATAGTACCCTGACCAGGGTGCCCCCTATTCCCTGTTATAGTACACTGACCAGGGTGCCCCCTATTCCCTGTATAGTACCCTGACCAGGGTGCCCCATATTCCCTGTATAGTACCCTGACCAGGGTGCCCCCTATTCCCTGTATACTACCCTGACCAGGGTGCCCCCTATTCCCTGTATTCCCTGTATAGTACACTGACCAGGGTGCCCCTATTCCCTGTTATAGTACACTGACCAGGGTGCCCCTATTCCCTGTTATAGTACCCTGACCAGGGTGCCTCCTATTCCCTGTATAGTACCCTGACCAGGGTGCCCCCTATTCCCTGTATAGTACACTGACCAGGGTGCCCCTATTCCCTGTTATAGTACACTGACCAGGGTGCCACCTATTCCCTGTATAGTACCCTGACCAGGGTGCCTCCTATTCCCTGTATAGTACCCTGACCAGGGTGCCCCCTATTCCCTGTATAGTACACTGACCTGGGTGCCCCTATTCCCTGTTATAGTACACTGACCAGGGTGCCCCCTATTCCCTGTTATAGTACACTGACCAGGGTGCCCCCTATTCCCTGTTATAGTACACTGACCAGGGTGCCCCTATTCCCTGTTATAGTACACTGACCAGGGTGCCCCTATTCCCTGTTATAGTACCCTGACCAGGGTGCCTGTATTCCTGTATAGTACCTATTCCCTGTTATAGTACACTGACCAGGGTGCCCCTATTCCCTGTTATAGTACCCTGACCAGGGTGCCCCTATTCCCTGTTATAGTACACTGACCAGGGTGCCTCCTATTCCCTGTATAGTACCCTGACCAGGGTGCCCCCTATTCCCTGTTATAGTACACTGACCAGGGTGCCTCCTATTCCCTGTTATAGTACCCTGACCAGGGTGCCCCTATTCCATGTTATAGTACCCTGACCAGGGTGCCCCTATTCTCTGTATAGTACCCTGACCAGGGTGCGTCCTATTCCCTGTTATAGTACACTGACCAGGGTGCCTCCTATTCCCTGTTATAGTACACTGACCAGGGTGCCTCTTATTCCCTGTTATAGTACACTGACCAGGGTGCCCCCTATTCCCAGTATAGTACACTGACCAGGGTGCCCCTATTCCCTGTTATAGTACACTGACCAGGGTGCCCCTATTCCCTGTATAGTACCCTGACCAGGGTGCCCCCTATTCCCTGTTATAGTACACTGACCAGGGTGCCCCCTATTCCCTGTATAGTACCCTGACCAGGGTGCCCCATATTCCCTGTATAGTACCCTGACCAGGGTGCCCCCTATTCCCTGTATAGTACCCTGACCAGGGTGCCCCCTATTCCCTGTATTCCCTGTATAGTACCCTGACCAGGGTGCCCCCTATTCCCTGTATTCCCTGTATAGTACACTGACCAGGGTGCCCCTATTCCCTGTTATAGTACACTGACCAGGGTGCCCCTATTCCCTGTTATAGTACCCTGACCAGGGTGCCCCCTTTTCCCTGTATAGTACCCTGACCAGGGTGCCCCTATTCCCTGTTATAGTACACTGACCAGGGTGCCCCCTATTCCCTGTTATAGTACACTGACCAGGGTGCCTCCTATTCCCTGTTATAGTACACTGACCAGGGTGCCCCTATTCCCTGTTATAGTACCCTGACCAGGGTGCCTCCTATTCCCTGTATAGTACCCTGACCAGGGTGCCCCCTATTCCCTGTATTCCCTGTATAGTACCCTGACCAGGGTGCCCCCTATTCCCTGTATAGTACCCTGACCAGGGTGCCCCCTATTCCCTGTATTCCCTGTATAGTACCCTGACCAGGGTGCCCCCTATTCCCTGTATTCCCTGTATAGTACACTGACCAGGGTGCCCCCTATTCCCTGTTATAGTACCCTGACCAGGGTGCCCCCTATTCCCTGTATTCCCTGTATAGTGCCCTGACCAGGGTGCCCCCTATTCCCTGTATTCCCTGTATAGTACCCTGACCAGGGTGCCCCTATTCCCTGTTATAGTACACTGACCAGGGTGCCCCTATTCCCTGTTATAGTACACTTACCAGGGTGCCCCTATTCCCTGTTATAGTACCCTGACCAGGGTGCCCCTATTCCCTGCCCCTTATAGTACCCTGACCAGGGTGCCCCCTATTCCCTGTATAGTACCCTGACCAGGGTGCCCCCTATTCCCTGTATAGTACCCTGACCAGGGTGCCCCCTATTCCCTGTATACTACCCTGACCAGGGTGCCCCCTATTCCCTGTTATAGTACACTGACCAGGGTGCCTCCTATTCCCTGTATTCCCTGTATAGTACACTGAAATGACCACACACGAGACAGAGAGAGATATGTCTGGATGTTTCCACACCACCACACACCGAGACAGAGAGAGATATGTCTGGATGTTTCCACACCACCACACACCGAGACAGAGAGAGATATGTAATGTAACTGCAGTAACATCCACTAACTAACCTCCGCTAGCTAACCTCCGCTAGCCAACCTCCGCTAGCCAACCTCCGCTAGCCAACCTCCGCTAGCCAACCTCCGCTAGCCAACCTCCGCTAGCCAACCTCCGCTAGCCAACCTCCGCTAGCCAACCTCCGCTTACTAACCTCCGCTTACTAACCTCCGCTTACTAACCTCAACTAACTAACCTCAACTAACTAACCTCAACTAACTAACCTCTGTTTACTAACTAACATCTGTTTACTAACTAACCTCCGCTAACTAAACTTCGCCAACCTCCGCTAGCCAACCTCCGCTAACCAACCTCCGCTAACCAACCTCCGCTAACCAACCTCCGTTTACCAACCTCAACTTACTAACCTCAACTAACTTCAACTAACTAACCCCTGCTAACTTACCCCCACTAACTAACCTCCACTAACTAACCTGCACTAACTAACCTCCACTAACTAACCAATAACCAACATCTACAAACAAACCTCTTCTAGGGCTGTGGATTTCATACTGAACCTCAACTAACTAACCTCCGCTAACTTATCTCCGCTAACTAACCCCCACTAACTAACCTCCACTAACTAACCTGCACTAACTAACCTCCACTAACTAACCAATAACCAACATCTACAAACAAACCTCTTCTAGGGCTGTGGATTTCATACTGAACCTCAACTAGCTAACCTCCGCTAACTAACCTCCGCTAGCTAACCTCCGTTTACTAACCTCCGTTTACTAACCTCCGCTAACTAATCTCCGCTAGCTAACCTCCGCTAGCTAACCTCCGCTAACTAACCTCCGCTAGCTAACCTCCGCTTACTAACCTCCGCTTACTAACCTCCGTTTACTAACCTCCGTTTACTAACCTCCGCTAACTAACCTCCGCTAACTAACCTCCGCTAACTAACCTCCGCTAACTAACCTCCGCTAACTATTCTCCGCTAACTAACCCCTGCTAACTAACCCCCGCTAACTAACCCCCACTAACTAACATCCACTAACTAACCTCCGCTAACTAACCAATAACCAACATCTACAAACAAACCTCCTCTAGGGCTGTAGATTTCATACTGAATCTCAACTAACCTAGATTAACTAACCTCCACCAACTAACCTCTACTAACTAACCTCCACCAACTAACCTCCACCAACTAACCTCAACTAACTAACCTCCACCAACTAACCTCAACTAACTAACCTCCACCAACTAACCTCTACTAACTACAGTGTATTCTGAAAGGATTCAGACTCCTTTACTTGTTCTGCATGTTGTTACGGTACAGCCTTATTGTAAATTGAAATAAGTTTTAAAAAATCACATCAATCTACACACAATACCCCATAATGACAAAGCAAAAACAGGTTTTTAGACATTTTTGCAAATGTATTACAAATACAACTCAGTAATACCTTATTTACATAAGTATTCAGACCCTTTGCTATGAGATTCAAAGTTGAGCTCAGGTGCATCGTGTTTCCATTGATCATCCTTGAGATGTTTCTACAACTTGATTGGAGTCCAACTGTTGTCAATTCAATTGATTGAACATGATTTGGAAAGGCACACACCTGTCTATACAAGGTCCCACAGTTGACACTGCATGTCACAGCAAAACCCAAGCCGTGAGGTCAAAGGAATTGTCCGTAGAGCTCCAAGACAGGATTGTGTCGAGGCACAGATCTCTACACTCTAGTTATGAATGAGTCATATAGACGCATTGGGGGTTATCGAGGGGAAACGATGTGTCACATTGAGAGAGGAACTGTTTGGGGGTTATCAAGGGGGAAAGATGTGTCACATTGAGAGAGGAACTGTTGGGGGTTATCAAGGGGGAAAGATGGGTCACATTGAGAGAGGAACTGTTGGGGGCTATCAAGGGGGAAAGATGTGTCACATTGAGAGAGGAACTGTTGGGGCCTATCAAGGGGGAACGATGTGTCACATTGAGAGAGGAACTGTTGGGGGTTATCAAGGGGGAAAGATGTGTCACATTGAGAGAGGAACTGTTGGGGGTTATCAAGGGGGAACGATGTGTCACATTGAGAGAGGAACTGTTGGGGGTTATCAAGGGGGAAAGATGTGTCACATTGAGAGAGGAACTGTTGGGGGCTATCAAGGGGGAACGATGTGTCACATTGAGAGAGGAACTGTTGGGGGTTATCAAGGAGGAAAGATGTGTCACATTGAGAGAGGAACTGTTGGGGGTTATCAAGGGGGAAAGATGTGTCACATTGAGAGAGGAACTGTTGGGGGTTATCGAGGGGAAACGATGTGTCACATTGAGAGAGGAACTGTTGGGGGTTATCGGGAAACGATGTGTCACATTGAGAGAGGACCTGTTGTTATTCACAATAGATGTAAAAAATAAAAATAAATAAAAATAAATAAAAAGAACTGCCTTGTGTAATGAAAAGATAAGTGTTTCCTTGCCTGTGTAAAAGACATATTTGGTAAACTGAACGAACTGAATAGGAGCATGCAAGGGAAATACTAAACCATCATACAGATGAGTGACTGAATCAGTGGATTCAGAGGAAATCATTCTTATTGGAGTCTTTTAAAGGAGAACCACGCCCCCTTCCCTCGGCTGTGCATGTTTCTAACAGAAAACAGCATTTGTAAGTGTCCCACACGAGTGATGACTGCTCACCTCCAACGCTTGGAAGAGCACCATGGGACCTACTTCCCAATCCGTTTGGCTGTGATCCTGGCTCAGTTGACATGCCGGTAAGGGAAATCGAACAGCTGATCGAGCTGTCATTGTAACCGATTGCATTCACGGTCACCACGGAGGAGTGTTGGTTCCTGACTCAGAGCGTTAACGTCACTTTCAAAACAACCTCGAACTCGGAACTTTGAACTCAGAAATCTCTGACTTCCGACTTCAGTGTGTTCAAGACAACTGGGTACTCTGAAAATCCGAGCTTCGACTGGGAAAAAGTGTGTTGAATGATCATCCAACTCGGGAGCTTAGGCTTGGTTCTAGAGCTCATGATTTGACCTCATATTTTTTTTTAGAGTTCCCAGTTGTGTTGAAATATATATATATACCGTTATACATAAAATCATGGTACCGTATATATATATACCATTGCCTGTAGCTCAACGATGTGAAGCTGGATTCAATGCTCTTGTCTGCATTAAAACCAAATATCCATCCAGTTTGGATGTAACAGCAGAGATGAGGTGGGCACTGCTGACCACGCCCCCTGACTTTGAGAAGCTCTGATGCCACATGCATCAATCCACACCCATCTCATTAGTGGTGGAGTGATAAGAGACATTATGTCAGACTCATTTGCAATTGACTGTTATAGCCCCACAGTAACAGTATGTGATGGTGAGTCGAGAAGATAATCCGAAATAACGTATTTGTCACGGATCCTTCTAGAACTGTCATTATCACAGATCCTTCTAGAACTGTCATTATCACAGATCCTTCTAGAACTGTCATTATCACAGATCCTTCTAGAACTGTCATTGTCACGGATCCTTCCGGAACTGTCATTATCACACCTGGTTCCCATTCCCACTGATTGTGTATTGTATCAGTGTACCCATTGTTCACCATTGTCCTGCCGATTATTGGTCCAATGTCCGTTGGTGGTGTGACTACCTGCGCTGTGTCGTTTTGGCTTTCGTGCCGCTTGTATTGTGCAGATGATTACAGGTCTCGCCCCGTGTATTTATTTGAGGTATTACTCGCTCTTTTGTTTGGTCTTCGTGCCCGTGCCTTTACACAGCACGCCCCGTAATTTGGGTGTAATAAAAAAAAACTATTACGCATTCCTGCGCCTGTCTCCCGATTCCTGCGCCTGTCTCCCGATTCCTGCGCCTGTCTCCCGATTCCTGCGCCTGTCTCCCGATTCCTACGCCTGTCTCCCGATTCCTACGCCTGTCTCCCGATTCCTACGCCTGTCTCCCGATTCCTACGCCTGTCTCCCGATTCCTACGCCTGTCTAACGATCCTTTATACCAACGTGACAGTATTTCAATTGACAGCCATCCAAATGTAAAAAAAGTTAACATTGGCTGTTAATGACTCAATTTTTATCACATGGTTGGGGTTGCGAGAATTTTCAGATATTAAAATGGGATCATGGAACAAAACAGTTTGGGAACCCCTGAGTTAAATACACTAAAGAGAAACAATGGGTACATATTGAAGATGTACATGCTCACCCCCAGAATATTTTCACGTCTATTTTCAAAGGATGAAGCTAGGAAAATTAACAGCTTCATAGTTAATAAGAACACTAGAACAATATTGAAGAAAATGAAATGTATTCTACAAAAAAACAAACATTTTTAGTGCCTTCCTCTGACACCGCCTGGTATAGAAGTCCTGGATGGCAGCTTAGCCCCAGTGATGTACTGGGCCATACGTAGAATACATTTCATTTTATTCATTCTATTCACTATGATACTGGGCTGGATGCTGATAGGGGAAACTTGCTGAATGATCACAGAAACGATAGTCAAAGCTTTTCTTTTAGGCTACTTACAGAACAAGTGGGTGCTTTGTTAGCAATAGACAACAAGAAATCCACAGCGGCCGGATTCTGGTCTGCTTAAAATGTGCAGCACCTGTCATGGTTGGCTCAATAACCCACATTTATATATTAAACATTTATCAGGAAATATTCCATAAGTATGTAAATCATCTCTTGTGCTGCCTCTCCATAAGGGTGGATAGTAGTGATGTTAATAACTATGGCCCCATTTCAAGGCTTCCTGGTCTAGATAAGATTCTAGAATCCTTGGTAAATGTACAACTTTTCTTTTTAAATCAGAGGAATGTATTTTGAATGTTTGTTTTAGGCCAATGCATTGATATTGAAATAGTTATTACATTCTAAAATATGTGAGAATAATGAGGACGTTGCCTGACTAAATAGATTGGGTGCATGGCGGTCTTTCTGTAACTTACGTGGCCGACGAAGGCACACATAATAAAGCCATGAATAGAGGTAGCCTTAATCTCACCATCAGTTGGTGTTATGGTGAGAATGCTCCAAAAACAAGGTTCCTATTGTAATGGAAGGGTTTGTACGGAAAGCCCGGTTCCTATTGTAATGGAAGGATTTGTACAGAAAGCCAAGTTGAAGCCAACAGATGATGTCATCCTCATAATTACCCATCATGGTTTTACCGCAACAGAGTAGCACAAAAGCCCTTCAATTGAAGCGGCGGGAGACTAACTAAAGTGGCCACATCGATCACAAAAACAGATTTAAAAATAATGAAACCACAGATAATTGCAAGGGAACAGGAGAACTTATAAATTGGCAACAATAATTACAAGTATTTATCAACATGCACAAAATTGAGAAAATGTCTGATTTTCAAGTAGGCCTATTCAAGTACTTGAATTTCTGAGCTTCAAATTCAAGTTCAAGTAGGCTGCTTCAATCTCCTGGTATTGTTCAAAATGGCAGGGGTATTTGTCATGTTATTTCATGAGCAGGTCAAATCATGAAGACGACCACTAAGCTGTCATTTGTTGTCATTATAATGAATAAGAATAGCGTTGGGTGTTTTAAGCAACAGTCTATCCTACACAATTGCGCACTGTGTCCAATCTGAGGCACAAAAACATGAACTCATTACCTTGATGCTTTCTCTGTTAAATCTAATGAAACCCTGCTGTAAATCAAGCCCACTACAACATAATATCGACATCCATTCACTGGGGATATTAGATCCCATATGGATCCAGACACAATGGTCTTTACCAGCATAACGAATGAGACACCAAAATATCCTGGACAATCCTGGGGAACACCTTTTTCCAGTACTTGTTCTGTTATTTGCATCACATGCATCACATGCCCAATCACATGCATCACATGCCCAATCACATGCATCACATGCCCAATCACATGCATCACATGCCCAAACACATGCCCAATCACATGTATCACATGCCCAATCACATGCCCAATCACATGCATCACATGCCCAATCACATGCCCAATCACATGCCCAATCACATGCATCACATGCCCCATCACATGCCCAATCACATGCATCACATGCCCAATCACATGCCCAATCACATGCATCACATGCCCAATCACATGCATCACATGCATCACATGCCCAATCACATGCCCAATCACATGCCCAATCACATGCCCAATCACATGCCCAATCACATGCCCAATCACATGCATCACATGCCCAAACACATGCCCAATCACATGCATCACATGCCCAATCACATGCCCAATCACATGCATCACATGCATCACATGTCCAATCACATGCCCAAACACATGCATCACATGCCCAATCACATGCATCACATGCCCAATCACATGCATCACATGCCCAATCACATGCATCACATGAATCACATGCCCAATCACATGCATCACATGCCCAATCACATGCATCACATGCCCAATCACATGCATCACATGAATCACATGCCCAATCACATGCATCACATGCCCAATCACATGCATCACATGAATCACATGCCCAATCACATGCATCACATGCCCAATCACATGCATAACATGAATCACATGCCCAATCACATGCATCACATGAATCACATGCCCAATCACATGCATCACATGCCCAATCACATGCATCACATGCCCAATCACATGCATCACATGCCCAATCACATGCATCACATGCCCAATCACATGCATCACATGCCCAATCACATGCATCACATGCCCAATCACATGCCCAATCACATGCATCACATGCCCAATCACATGCATCACATGCATCACATGCCCAATCACATGCATCACATGCCCAATCACATGCCCAATCACATGCATCACATGCCCAATCACATGCCCAATCACATGCATCACATGCATCACATGCATCAGATACATCACATGCCCAATCACATGCATCACATGCCCAATCACATGCATCACATGCATCACATGAATCACGTGCATCACATGCCCAATCACATGCATCACATGCCCAATCACATGCCCAATCACATGCATCACATGCCCAATCACATGCATCACATGCCCAATCACATGCATCACATGAATCACATGCCCAATCACATGCATCACATGCCCAATCACATGCATCACATGCCCAATCACATGCCCAATCACATGCCCAATCACATGCATCACATGCCCAATCACATGCATCACATGCCCAATCACATGCATCACATGCCCAATCACATGCCCAATCACATGCATCACATGCCCAATCACATGCATCACATGCATCACATGCCCAATCACATGCATCACATGCCCAATCACATGCCCAATCACATAACCAATCACATGCCCAATCACATGCATCACATGCATCAGATACATCACATGCCCAATCACATGCATCACATGCCCAATCACATGCATCACATGCATCACATGAATCACGTGCATCACATGCCCAATCACGTGCATCACATGCCCAATCACGTGCATCACATGCCCAATCACGTGCATCACATGCCCAATCACATGCATCACATGCCCAATCACATGCATCACATGCATCACATGCCCAATCACATGCATCACATGCCCAATCACATGCCCAATCACATGCATCACATGCCCAAACACATGCCCAATCACATGCCCAATCACATGCATCACATGCCAAAACACATGCCCAATCACATGCATCACATGCCCAATCACATGCCCAATCACATGCATCACATGCCCAATCACATGCATCACATGCCCAATCACATGCATCACATGAATCATCACATGCATCACATGCCCAATCACAATCATCACATGCCCAATCACATGCCCAATCACATGCCCAATCACATGCCCAATCACATGCATCACATGCCCAAACACATGCCCAAACACATGCATCACATGCCCAATCACATGCATCACATGCCCAATCACATGCATCACATGCCCAATCACATGCATCACATGCCCAATCACATGCATCAGATGCATCACATGCCCAATCACATGCATCACATGCCCAATCACATGCATCACATGCCCAATCACATGCATCACATGAATCACATGCCCAATCACATGCATCACATGCCCAATCACATGCCCAATCACATGCATCACATGCCCAATCACATGCATCACATGCCCAATCACATGCATCACATGCCCAATCACATGCCCAATCACATGCATCACATGCATCACATGCCCAATCACATGCCCAATCACATGCATCACATGCCCAATCACATGCCCAATCACATGCATCACATGCCCAAACACATGCCCAATCACATGCATCACATGCCCAAACACATGCCCAATCACATGCATCACATGCCCAATCACATGCCCAATCACATGCATCACATGCCCAATCACATGCATCACATGCCCAATCACATGCATCACATGAATCATCACATGCATCACATGCCCAATCACATGCATCACATGCCCAATCACAATCATCACATGCCCAATCACAATCATCACATGCCCAATCACATGCCCAATCACATGCCCAATCACATGCCCAATCACATGCCCAATCACATGCATCACATGCCCAATCACATGCATCACATGCCCAAACACATGCCCAAACACATGCATCACATGCCCAATCACATGCATCACATGCCCAATCACATGCACCACATGCCCAATCACATGCCCAATCACATGCATCACATGCATCACATGCCCAATCACATGCCCAAACACATGCATCACATGCCCAATCACATGCCCAATCACATGCATCACATGCCCAATCACATGCATCACATGAATCACATGCCCAATCACATGCATCACATGCCCAATCACATGCCCAATCACATGCATCACATGCCCAATCACATGCATCAGATGCATCACATGCCCAATCACATGCATCACATGCCCAATCACATGCATCACATGAATCACATGTCCAATCACATGCATCACATGCCCAATCACATGCATCACATGAATCACATGCCCAATCACATGCCCAATCACATGCCCAATCACATGCATCACATGCCCAATCACATGCCCAATCACATGCATCACATGCCCAATCACATGCATCACATGCATCACATGCATCAGATACATCACATCACATGCCCAATCACGTGCATCACATGCCCAATCACGTGCATCACATGCCCAATCACGTGCATCACATGCCCAATCACATGCATCACATGCCCAATCACATGCATCACATGAATCACATGCCCAATCACATGCATCACATGTCCAATCACATGCATCACATGCATCACATGCCCAGTCACATGCCCAATCACATGCATCACATGCCCAATCACATGCATCACATGAATCACAATCACATGCCCAATCACGTGCATCACATGCCCAATCACGTGCATCACATGCCCAATCACGTGCATCACATGCCCAATCACATGCATCACATTCCCAATCACATGCATCACATGAATCACATGCCCAATCACATGCATCACATGCATCACATGCCCAATCACATGCCCAATCACATGCATCACATGCCCAATCTCATGCATCAGATGCATCACATGCCCAATCACATGCATCACATGCCCAATCACATGCATCAGATGCAACATGCCCAATCACATGCACCACATGCCCAATCACATGCATCACATGAATCACATGTCCAATCACATGCATCACATGCCCAATCACATGCATCACATGAATCACATGCATCACATGCCCAATCACATGCCCAATCACATGCATCACATGCCCAAACACATGCCCAATCACATGCATCACATGCCCAAACACATGCCCAATCACATGCATCACATGCCCAATCACATGCCCAATCAATCACATGCCCAATCACATGCATCACATGCCCAAACACATGCCCAATCACATGCATCACATGCCCAATCACATGCATCATGCCCAATCACATGCCACATGCCCAATCACATGCATCACATCCCACATGCCCAATCACATGCAATCACATGCCCAATCACATGCCCATCACATGCCATGCCCAATCACATGCATCACATGCCCAATCACATGCATCACATGCCCAATCACATGCCCAATCACATGCATCACATGCCCAATCACATGCATCACATGCATCACATGCCCAATCACATGCCCAATCACATGCCCAATCACATAACCAATCAATGCATCACATGCCCAATCACATGCCCAATCACATGCATCACATGCCCACATGCATCAGATACATCACATGCCCAATCACATGCATCACATGCCCAATCACATGCATCACATGCATCACATGCCGTGCAATCACATGCCCAATCACATCACATGCCCAATCATCACATGCCCAATCACATGCATCACATGCCCAATCACATGCATCACATGCCCAATCACATGCATCACATGCATCACATGCCCAATCACATGCATCACATGCCCAATCACATGCCCAATCACATGCCCCCAAACACATGCAATCACATGCCCAATCACATGCATCACATCAAAACATGCCCAATCACATGCATCACATGCCCAATCACATGCAATCACATGCATCACATGCCCAATCACATGCATCACATGCCCAATCACATGCATCACATGAATCATCACATGCATCACATGCCCAATCACAATCATCACATGCCCAATCACATGCCCAATCACATGCCCAATCACATGCCCAATCACATGCATCACATGCCCAAACACATGCCCAAACACATGCATCACATGCCCAATCACATGCATCACATGCCCAATCACATGCATCACATGCCCAATCACATGCATCACATGCCCAATCACATGCATCAGATGCATCACATGCCCAATCACATGCATCACATGCCCAATCACATGCATCACGTGCCCAATCACATGCATCACATGAATCACATGCCCAATCACATGCATCACATGCCCAATCACATGCCCAATCACATGCATCACATGCCCAATCACATGCATCACATGCCCAATCACATGCATCACATGCCCAATCACATGCCCAATCACATGCATCACATGCATCACATGCCCAATCACATGCCCAATCACATGCATCACATGCCCAATCACATGCCCAATCACATGCATCACATGCCCAAACACATGCCCAATCACATGCATCACATGCCCAAACACATGCCCAATCACATGCATCACATGCCCAATCACATGCCCAATCACATGCATCACATGCCCAATCACATGCATCACATGCCCAATCACATGCATCACATGAATCATCACATGCATCACATGCCCAATCACATGCATCACATGCCCAATCACAATCATCACATGCCCAATCACAATCACATGCCCAATCACATGCAATCACATGCCCAATCACATGCCCAATCACATGCCCAATCACATGCATCACATGCCCAATCACATGCATCACATGCCCAAACACATGCCCAAACACATGCATCACATGCCCAATCACATGCATCACATGCCCAATCACATGCATCACATGCCCAATCACATGCATCACATGCATCACATGCCCAATCACATGCCCAAACACATGCATCACATGCCCAATCACATGCCCAATCACATGCATCACATGCCCAATCACATGCATCACATGAATCACATGCCCAATCACATGCATCACATGCCCAATCACATGCCCAATCACATGCATCACATGCCCAATCACATGCATCAGATGCATCACATGCCCAATCACATGCCCAATCACATGCCCATGAATCACATGTCCAATCACATGCATCACATGCCCAATCACATGCATCACATGAATCACATGCCCAATCACATGCCCAATCACATGCCCAATCACATGCATCACATGCCCAATCACATGCCCAATCACATGCATCACATGCCCAATCACATGCATCACATGCATCAGATACATCACATGCCCAATCACATGCATCACATGCCCAATCACGTGCATCACATGCCCAATCACGTGCATCACATGCCCAATCACGTGCATCACATGCCCAATCACATGCATCACATGCCCAATCACATGCATCACATGAATCACATGCCCAATCACATGCATCACATGTCCAATCACATGCATCACATGCATCACATGCCCAGTCACATGCCCAATCACATGCATCACATGCCCAATCACATGCATCACATGAATCACGTGCATCACATGCCCAATCACGTGCATCACATGCCCAATCACGTGCATCACATGCCCAATCACGTGCATCACATGCCCAATCACATGCATCACATTCCCAATCACATGCATCACATGAATCACATGCCCAATCACATGCATCACATGCATCACATGCCCAATCACATGCCCAATCACATGCATCACATGCCCAATCTCATGCATCAGATGCATCACATGCCCAATCACATGCATCACATGCCCAATCACATGCATCAGATGCATCACATGCCCAATCACATGCACCACATGCCCAATCACATGCATCACATGAATCACATGTCCAATCACATGCATCACATGCCCAATCACATGCATCACATGAATCACATGCCCAATCACATGCATCACATGCCCAAACACATGCCCAATCACATGCATCACATGCCCAAACACATGCCCAATCACATGCATCACATGCCCAATCACATGCCCAATCACATGCATCACATGCCCAATCACATGCATCACATGCCCAAACACATGCCCAATCACATGCATCACATGCCCAATCACATGCATCACATGCCCAAACACATGCCCAATCACATGCATCACATGCCCAAACACATGAATCACATGCATCACATGCCCAATCACATGCCCAATCACATGCATCACATGCCCAAACACATGCCCAATCACATGCCCAATCACATGCATCACGTGCCCAATCACATGCATCACATGCCCAATCACATGCCCAATCACATGAATCACATGCCCAATCACATGCATCACATGAATCACATGCCCAATCACATGAATCACATGCCCAATCACATGAATCACATGCCCAATCACATGAATCACATGCCCAATCACATGAATCACATGCCCAATCACATGCATCACATGCCCAATCACATGCATCACATGCCCAATCACATGCATCAGATACATCACATGCCCAATCACATGCATCACATGCCCAATCACATGCATCACATGCCCAATCACATGCATCACATGAATCACATGCCCAATCACATGCCCAATCACATTCATCACATGCATCACATGCCCAATCGCATGCATCACATGCCCAATCACATGCCCAATCACATGCCCAATCACATGCATCACATGCCCAATCACATGCCCAATCACATGCATCACATGCCCAATCACATGCATCACATGCCCAATCACATGCATGACATGCATCACATAGAGTAGGCCAGAAGGCTAAACTGGATAACCTAACCTCTATCAAAATAAAAAGATGGCGGAGCCGCAAAAGTTCTTCTGTGCAAAGGTGTTTATTTACAAGTGATTCCCAAAAAACAACAGTACTGCCATCAACGTCTACCTTATCACATGCCCAAAACAATGCATGCCCCATCACATGCTCAATCCAAAAATGCCTTTCCATGACTGAAAGAGAGGCTCCTTTTGTAGGGCAATCCCCTCAGAACAATTAACCCTCATTAATTAATCAATTAACAATACAAACCTACATTTTCCATGAACTAAACATACTAAAGGATATACATTGCAACACGGTTTTAAACAATATCACAACATAACATTTACAACATTACATCACACTGACAATATCTTTCAATATGCCCATATGCATTAATGAGCCATTTGGGACAGGCACTATAAAGCCAACCCAATCCCATAGCTCACATCCTTTTCAGCATACCCGGAAGCTACAGAGATGGAGAGAGAGGAACAGAACAAACAAACAATGCGCTCATCCACAACATTGATAAGTATAATAATTATTGTATCTCTCAAATATGAACATTGACAAGTGTGAAATTCATGCACCAAGACAGAAGTTAATTTTTGTGTCGACCCACATTGTTAACACATGGTATAATGGTGCAGGGAGGAGTGCCCAATATGTGTGTGCGTTAAAGAACCAAATGCTGCCCGCGTCAGTGACGGATGCCCACATCACATTCCCCTCCTCTCCTGAATCACATGTCACCTTGATAGGTAGTCCGCAGTAACGTTCTCTTTTCCTGCCTTGTGACGGACACAGAACCTGAAGGGCTGGAGCTCCGAGTTCCGCCTGGTCAGCTGTGAGGATCAGATTGGCGTGCCACGTAACTCCTGCCCAATCACGTCCCTCCTCTCAAGGCAGGTCAAAAGTTGCTGAAAATGCCCATGGTTGGGTGTGGTTCTGGTCCCCCAACTGCTCCTTCAGTCATGCTCACCCAGTTCTGGTTGTCTTTGGCCCAATCACATCTCCTAGTTTCTCATACTTGACCTCTTCTTCACCAGACGATTCCATGGTATTCCACCCAACTTCAGGTACCTTTTCTGACAGTTGATGCTGTTGCCCAAACATGCAATCCTGTATCACATTCCTTTACCTCTCTTGTTGGAATTCACTGATTTGCGGTCGCCATCCCACCACTGCCACCATATGTCACGTCACAGTAGGCCAGAAGGCTAAACTGGATAACCTAACCTCTATCAAAATAAAAGATGGCGGAGCCGCAAAAGTTCTTCTGTGCAAAGGTGTTTATTTACAAGTGATTCGAACAAAAAACAACAGTACTGCCATCAATCTACCTTATGGGACAGCTTAAAAACAATGCTGCCCCATCCACATCAATCAAAAATGCCTCTCCATGACTGAAAGAGAGCTCCTTTTTGTACTAGCCCCTCCCCTCAGAACAATTAACCCAATTAATTAATCAATTAACAATACAAACCTACATTTTCCAAACTAAACATACTAAAGGATATACATTGCAACACGGTTTTAAACAATATCACAACATAACATTTACAACATTACATCACTACTGACAATATCTTTCAATATGCCCATATGCATTAATGAGCCATTTGGGATAATAATGGCGCAGGGAGGAGTGATGAATATGTGTGTGCTTTAAAGAACTAAATGCTGCCCGCGGCCAGTGACGGACTTCTACGTCACACATGCCCAATCACATGCATCACATGCCCAATCACATGCCCAATCACATGCATCACATGCCCAATCACATGCATCACATGCCCAATCACATGCCCAATCACATGCATCACATGAATCAAATGCCCAATCACATGCATCACATGCCCAATCACATGCATCACATGCCCAATCACATGCATCACATGCCCAATCACATGCCCAATCACATGCATCACATGCCCAATCACATGCCCAATCACATGCATCACATGCCCAATCACATGCCCAATCACATGCATCACATGAATCAAATGCCCAATCACATGCATCACATGAATCACATGCCCAATCACATGCATCACATGCATCACATGCCCAATCACATGCATCACATGCCCAATCACATGCATCACATGCCCAATCACATGCCCAATCACATGCATCACATGCATCACATGCCCAATCACATGCATCACATGCCCAATCACATGCATCACATGCCCAATCACATGCATCACATGCCCAATCACATGCATCACATGCCCAATCACATGCATCATCACATGAATCACATGTCCAATCACATGCATCACATGCCCAATCACATGCATCACATGAATCACATGCCCAATCACATGCATCACATGCCCAATCACATGCCCAATCACATGCATCACATGCCCAATCACATGCCCAATCACATGCCCAATCACATGCATCACATGCCCAATCACATGCCCAATCACATGCATCACATGCCCAATCACATGCATCACATGCCCAATCACATGCATCACATGCCCAATCACATGCCCAATCACATGCATCACATGCCCAATCACATGCCCAATCACATGCATCACATGAATCAAATGCCCAATCACATGCATCACATGAATCACATGCCCAATCACATGCATCACATGCATCACATGCCCAATCACATGCATCACATGCCCAATCACATGCATCACATGCCCAATCACATGCCCAATCACATGCATCACATGCCCAATCACATGCATCACATGCCCAATCACATACATCACATGCCCAATCACATGCATCACATGCCCAATCACATGCATCACATGCCCAATCACATGCATCACATGCCCAATCACATGCATCACATGCATCATCAATCATGCAATCACATGTCCAATCACATGCATCACATGCCCAATCACATGCATCACATGAATCACATGCCCAATCACATGCATCACATGCCCAATCACATGCCCAATCACATGCATCACATGCCCAATCACATGCATCACATGCCCAATCACATGCCCAATCACATGCATCACATGCATCACATGTCCAATCACATGCCCAATCACATGCATCACATGCCCAATCACATGCATCACATGAATCACATGCCCAATCACATGCATCACATGCCCAATCACATGCCCAATCACATGAATCAAATGCCCAATCACATGCCCAATCACATGCATCACATGTCCAATCACATGCCCAATCACATGCATCACATGCATCACATGCCCAATCACATGCATCACATGCCCAATCACATGCATATCACATTCCCAATCACATGCATCACATGCCCAATCACATGCATCACATGCCCAATCACATGCCCAATCACATGCATCACATGCCCAATCACATGCCCAATCACATGCATCACATGCCCAATCACATGCCCAATCACATGCATCACATGAATCAAATGCCCAATCACATGCATCACATGCATCACATGCCCAATCACATGCCCAATCACATGCATCACATGCCCAATCACATGCATCACATGAATCACATGCCCAATCACATGCATCACATGCCCAATCACATGCATCAGATGCATCACATGCCCAATCACATGCATCACATGCATCACATGCCCAATCACATGCCCAATCACATGCATCACATGCCCAATCACATGCATCACATGCCCAATCACATGCATCACATGAATCACATGCCCAATCACATGCATCACATGCCCAATCACATGCATCACATGCATCACATGCCCAATCACATGCATCACATGCCCAATCACATGCCCAATCACATGCATCACATGAATCACATGCCCAATCACATGCATCACATGCCCAATCACATGCATCACATGCCCAATCACATGCATCACATGCATCAGATACATCACATGCCCAATCACATGCATCACATGAATCACATGCCCAATCACATGCATCACATGCATCACATGAATCACATGCCCAATCACATGCATCACATGCCCAATCACATGCCCAATCACATGCATCACATGCCCAATCACATGCATCACATGCCCAATCACATGCATCACATGCCCAATCACATGCATCAGATGCATCACATGCCCAATCTCATGCCCAATCACATGCATCAGATGCATCACATGCCCAATCACATGCATCACATGCCCAATCACATGCATCACATGAATCACATGCATCACATGCCCAATCACATGCCCAATCACATGAATCACATGAATCACATGCCCAATCACATGCCCAATCACATGCATCACATGCCCAATCACATGAATCACATGCCCAATCACATGCATCACATGAATCACATGCCCAATCACATGAATCACATGCCCAATCACATGCATCACATGCATCACATGCCCAATCACATGCATCACATGCCCAATCACATGCATCACATGCCCAATCACATGCATCACATGAATCACATGCATCACATGCCCAATCACATGCATCACATGCCCAATCACATGCATCAGATGCATCACATGCCCAATCACATGCATCACATGCCCAATCACATGCATCACATGCCCAATCACATGCATCACATGCCCAATCACATGCCCAATCACATGCATCACATGCCCAATCACATGCATCACATGCCCAATCACATGCCCAATCACATGCCCAATCACATGCCCAATCACATGCCCAATCACATGCATCATATGCCCAATCACATGCATCACATGCATCAGATACATCACATGCCCAATCACATGCATCACATGAATCACATGCCCAATCACATGCATCACATGAATCACATGCCCAATCACATGCATCACATGCATCACATGCCCAATCACATGCATCACATGCCCAATCACATGCATCACATGAATCACATGCCCAATCACATGCATCACATGCCCAATCACATGCATCAGATGCATCACATGCCCAATCACATGCATCACATGCATCACATGCCCAATCACATGCCCAATCACATGCATCACATGAATCACATGCCCAATCACATGCATCACATGCCCAATCACATGCATCACATGCCCAATCACATGCATCACATGCATCAGATACATCACATGCCCAATCACATGCATCACATGAATCACATGCCCAATCACATGCATCACATGCATCACATGAATCACATGCCCAATCACATGCATCACATGCCCAATCACATGCACATGAATCACATGCAATCACATGCCCAATCACATGCATGCCCAATCACATGCATCACATGCCCAATCATGCACATGCATCACATGCATCACATGCCCAATCACATGCCCAATCACATGCATCAGATGCATCACATGCCCAATCACATGCATCACATGCCCAATCACATGCATCACATGAATCACATGCATCACATGCCCAATCACATGCCCAATCACATGAATCACATGAATCACATGCCCAATCACATGCCCAATCACATGCATCACATGCCCAATCACATGAATCACATGCCCAATCACATGCATCACATGCCCAATCACATGCCCAATCACATGAATCACATGCCCAATCACATGCATCACATGCATCACATGCCCAATCACATGCATCACATGCCCAATCACATGCATCACATGAATCACATGCCCAATCACATGCATCACATGCCCAATCACATGCATCACATGCCCAATCACATGCATCACATGCCCAATCACATGCATCACATGCATCACATGCCCAATCACATGCATCACATGCCCAATCACATGCATCACATGCCCAATCACATGCATCACATGCCCAATCACATGCCCAATCACATGCATCACATGCCCAATCACATGCATCACATGCCCAATCACATGCCCAATCACATGCCCAATCACATGCCCAATCACATGCCCAATCACATGCATCACATGCCCAATCACATGCATCACATGCATCACATGCATCACATGCCCAATCACATGCATCAATCATGCAATCACATGCCCAATCACATGCATCACATGCCCAATCACATGCCCAATCACATGCATCACATGCATCACATGCCCAATCACATGCATCACATGCCCAATCACATGCATCACATGCCCAATCACATGCCCAATCACATGCATCACATGCATCACATGCCCAATCACATGCATCACATGCCCAATCACATGCATCACATGATCACATGCAATCACATGCCCAATCACATGCCCAATCACATGCATCACATGATCACATGCCACAATCACATGCCCAATCACATGCATCACATGCCCAATCACATGCATCACATGCATCACATGCCCAATCACATGCCCAATCACATGCATCACATGCATCACATGCCCAATCACATGCCCAAATCACATGCATCAATCATGCATCACATGCCCAATCACATGCATCACATGCCCAATCACATGCCCAATCACATGCATCACATGCATCACATGCCCAATCACATGCATCACATGCCCAATCACATGCATCACATGCCCAATCACATGCATCACATGAATCACATGCCCAATCACATGCATCACATGCCCAATCACATGCATCAGATGCATCACATGCCCAATCACATGCATCACATGCATCACATGCCCAATCACATGCCCAATCACATGCATCACATGAATCACATGCCCAATCACATGCATCACATGCCCAATCACATGCATCACATGCCCAATCACATGCCCAATCACATGCATCACATGCCCAATCACATGCATCACATGCATCAGATACATCACATGCCCAATCACATGCATCACATGAATCACATGCCCAATCACATGCATCACATGCATCACATGAATCACATGCCCAATCACATGCCCAATCACATGCATCACATGCCCAATCACATGCATCAGATGCCCAATCACATGCATCACATGCCCAATCACATGCATCAGATGCATCACATGCCCAATCACATGCATCACATGCCCAATCACATGCATCAGATGCATCACATGCCCAATCTCATGCCCAATCACATGCATCAGATGCATCACATGCCCAATCACATGCATCACATGCCCAATCACATGCATCACATGAATCACATGCATCACATGCCCAATCACATGCCCAATCACATGAATCACATGAATCACATGCCCAATCACATGCCCAATCACATGCATCACATGCCCAATCACATGAATCACATGCCCAATCACATGCATCACATGAATCACATGCCCAATCACATGCATCACATGAATCACATGCCCAATCACATGCATCACATGCATCACATGCCCAATCACATGCATCACATGCCCAATCACATGCATCACATGCCCAATCACATGCATCACATGCCCAATCACATGCATCACATGCCCAATCACATGCATCACATGCCCAATCACATGCATCAGATGCATCACATGCCCAATCACATGCATCACATGCCCAATCACATGCATCACATGAATCACATGCCCAATCACATGCATCACATGCCCAATCACATGCATCACATGCCCAATCACATGCCCAATCACATGCCCAATCACATGCCCAATCACATGCATCATATGCCCAATCACATGCATCACATGCATCAGATACATCACATGCCCAATCACATGCATCACATGAATCACATGCCCAATCACATGCATCACATGAATCACATGCCCAATCACATGCATCACATGCAATCACATGCCCAATCACATGCATCACATGCATCAGATGCCCAATCTCATGCCCAATCACATGCATCAGATGCATCACATGCCCAATCACATGCATCACATGCCCAATCACATGCATCACATGAATCACATGCATCACATGCCCAATCACATGCCCAATCACATGAATCACATGAATCACATGCCCAATCACATGCCCAATCACATGCATCACATGAATCACATGCCCAATCACATGCATCACATGCCCAATCACATGAATCACATGCCCAATCACATGCATCACATGCCCAATCACATGCATCACATGAATCACATGCCCAATCACATGCTTCACATGAATCACATGCCCAATCACATGCATCACATGCCCAATCACATGAATCACATGCCCAATCACATGCATCACATGCCCAATCACATGCATTACATGAATCACATGCCCAATCACATGCATCACATGCCCAATCACATGCATCACATGCCCAATCACATGCCCAATCACATGCATCACATGCCCAATCACATGCATCACATGCCCAATCACAACAGCTGTTCGTCACTTGACTATCATTCAGAAAATTCCTAGATCAGAGGATGATGTGTGAAAATATCAAGGCCTAACTAATCAGCTGGACACAAAATGCACATCCAATAAGTATTATGCACAATTATTGAAGAACCACATGAATGACAGTATCGTTTTAGGTTTTAAAACCTGTTGCTCCTACCCTCTACTTTTTCTAACATTTTGTTAAAAATCGCGCAACATTTCAGCGCCCTGCTACTCATGCCAGGAATATAGTACGTTCATATGGTTAGAATGTGTGGATAGGAAACCCTCGGACGTTTTTAAAACTGGTTAAATCACGACTGTGGCTATTACATAACGTGCGTTACATCGGAAAGCGCAGGAAAACCTGATCACAGAAAATGGAAATAAATATCCTTGCGCCACTTCCAGCAATTGTTAACAGTGAGCCGAATTAGATAAGACCGAGCATTCAACTCCCACAGCATCCCCATGTTGTCTAGAGTCTTGTGAATTGAATCATCTTTGATTCTTGGTTGAACCGAAAGAGGGGCACGACTTACCTCCGGTCTCCGCCCAGATCATTCCGGAAGAGCTCTCTCCTGAAATTTTTTCCAAGACGACAGCTAATGATATTTACATCGCCTACGGATGATTTTTATCGCTTATTAACGTTTACTAATACCTAAAGTAGCATTACAAACATATTTCGAAGTGTTTTGTGAAAGTTTATCGTCTACTTTTTGAATTTAAAAAAATGACGTTACGTTGTGAAATCGCTGTTTTTTTAGTTTATCACACAGTCTACATATAACGATATCTTGGCTTTATATGGCCCGATTTAATCGAAATAAAGACCCAATAGTGTTTATGGGACATCTAGGAGTGCCAACAAAGAAGATGGTGAAAGGTAATGACTGTTTTCTATTTTATTGTGCGGTTTGTGTAACGCCGAAATGCTAATTATTTTGTTTACGTCCCCTGCTGTGCTTTTCTGTTGTAGTGTATTGGTGCATGCTATCAGATAATAGCTTCTCATGCTGTCGCCGAAAAGCATTTTAAAAATCTGACTTGTTGCCTGGATTCACAACGAGTGTAGCTTTAATTTGATACCCTGCATGTGTATTTTAATGAACTTTTGAGTTTTAACTAATACTATTAGCATTTAGCGTAGCACATTTGCATTTCCAGAGCTCTAGTTGGGACGCAAGCGTCCCAAGTAGAGGCAAGAGGTTAAGTATCAAGGTAATCTGACTCGGTTAGAAGCATTCGATTTTGCAGTTGCATTTATTATTTAGTATTTTTGTGCCCATGAAAACTGTTTTCTCCCCGTAGACAGGAGACAGGAAATGTTACGTAGGTACACTGCATCTCTGAGATCTCTGTATGAAATACTGTCCGACAGCAAGTTCAATGTTTAATTTAACGGATTAATATATAATATAATATAATATATATAATATATATATTAATATATGACAGTCTGAAGGACAGAAAAGGTTATGTCACATGGTTTTGGACAAATCCGTCAAGACACCAACCATGATATAGGGTTAAACAGGTTTTAAATCAACTCGTGAATTGTATTGAATATAGCTATGATCCCCCTTATATCTTCATGTAATAAAATGAAAAACAAAATGGCAGATTATTATCATTGACTGATCAGCTGTAACAAGTTGTCCAGTGTAGGAAATCCTCATTGGTACCCTAGCTTATAGAAAGACCCATTTACATTGACCAACATTTCTATCGATGAATAAAAAACATTAGTTTGCAATGGGATGTTTTTATCTCCCGGTCATTTTGGACGGCAACCGTTTAATTTATCAGCTTTCCATTATAACCTTTTAACCGGTGAACAGAAACCCTGACACAAACACGTCTCCCATGACATCACACACCGTCTCCCATGACATCACACACCGTCTCCCATGACATCACACTCCGTCTCCCATGACATCACACACCATCTCCCATGACATCACACACCGTCTCCCATGACATCACACACCGTCTCCCATGACATCACACACCGTCTCCCATGACATCACACACCGTCTCCCATGACATCACACACCGTCTCCCATGACATCACACACCGTCTCCCATGACATCACACACCGTCTCCCATGACATCACACTCCGTCTCCCATGACATCACACACCGTCTCCCATGACATCACACACCGTCTCCCATGACATCACACACCGTCTCCCATGACATCACACACCGTCTCCCATGACATCACACACGTCTCCCATGACATCACACAAACACGTCTCCCATGACATCACACACCGTCTCCCATGACATCACACACGTCTCCCATGACATCACACACCGTCTCCCATGACATCACACACCGTCTCCCATGACATCACACACCGTCTCCCATGACATCACACACGTCTCCCATGACATCACACACGTCTCCCATGACATCACACACCGTCTCCCATGACATCACACACGTCTCCCATGACATCACACACGTCTCCCATGACATCACACAAACACGTCTCCCATGACATCACACACCGTCTCCCATGACATCACACACCGTCTCCCATGACATCACACACCGTCTCCCATGACATCACACTCCGTCTCCCATGACATCACATCACACACGTCTCCCATGACATCACACACCGACATCTCCCATGACATCACACACCGTCTCCCATGACATCACACACCGTCTCCCATGACTCCCATGACATCACACACACGTCTCCCATGACATCACACACATCACACACCGTCTCCATCATGACATCACACACGTCTCCCATGACATCACACAAACACGTCTCCCATGACATCACACACCGTCTCCCATGACATCACACACCGTCTCCCATGACATCACACACCGTCTCCCATGACATCACACACCGTCTCCCATGACATCACACACCGTCTCCCATGACATCACACACCGTCTCCCATGACATCACACACGTCTCCCATGACATCACACACCGTCTCCCATGACATCACACACCGTCTCCCATGACATCACACACGTCCCACATGACATCACACACCGTCTCCCATGACATCACACACCGTCTCCCATGACATCACACACGTCCCACATGACATCACACTCCATCTCCCATGACATCACACACCGTCTCCCATGACATCACACACCGTCTCCCATGACATCACACACGTCTCCCATGACATCACACACCGTCTCCCATGACATCACACACCGTCTCCCATGACATCACACACGTCGCACATGACATCACACTCCATCTCCCATGACATCACACACCGTCTCCCATGACATCACACACGTCGCACATGACATCACACTCCATCTCCCATGACATCACACACCGTCTCCCATGACATCACACACCGTCTCCCATGACATCACACACGTCTCCCATGACATCACACACCATCTCCCATGACATCACACACCGTCTCCCATGACATCACACACCGTCTCCCATGACATCACACACCGTCTCCCATGACATCACACACCGTCTCCCATGACATCACACACCGTCTCCCATGACATCACACACCGTCTCCCATGACATCACACATCGTCTCCCATGACATCACACATCGTCTCCCATGACATCACACACCGTCTCCCATGACATCACACACCGTCTCCCATGACATCACACACCGTCTCCCATGACATCACACACCGTCTCCCATGACATCACACACCGTACGTATCCCATGGCATCACACACGTCTCCCATGACATCACACACCGTCTCCCATGGCATCACACACCGTCTCCCATGACATCACACACCGTACGTATCCCATGGCATCACACACCGTCTCCCATGACATCACACATCGTCTCCCATGACATCACACACGTCGCACATGACATCACACACCATCTCCCATGACATCACACACCGTCTCCCATGACATCACACTCCATCTCCCATGACATCACACACGTCGCACATGACATCACACACCATCTCCCATGACATCACACACGTCTCCCATGACATCACACACCGTCTCCCATGACATCACACACCGTCTCCCATGACATCACACACCGTCTCCCATGACATCACACACAGTCTCCCATGACATCACACACCGTCTCCCATGACATCACACACCGTCTCCCATGACATCACACACCGTCTCCCATGACATCACACACCGTCTCCCATGACATCACACACCGTCTCCCATGACATCACACACCGTCTCCCACACACGTCTCCCATGACATCACTCCCATGGCATCACATCACACACCGTCTCCCATGACATCACACACCGTCTCCCATGACATCACACACGTCGCACATGACATCACACTCCATCTCCCATGACGTCACACTCCATCTCCCATGACATCACACACGTCGTACATGACCTCACACACCATCTCCCATGACATCACACACCGTCTCCCATGACATCACACACCGTCTCCCATGACATCACACACGTCGCACATGACATCACACTCCATCTCCCATGACGTCACACACGTCATCACACACAGTCTCCCATGACATCACACACGACATCACACACCATCTCCCATGACATCACACTCCATCTCCCATGACATCACACACGTCTCCCATGACATCACACACCGTCTCCCATGACATCACACACATCACCCATGACATCACACACGTTGCCCATGACATCACACACGTTGCCCATGACATCACACACGTTGCCCATGACATCACACACGTTGCCCATGACATCACACACGTTCCCATGACATCACACACGTTGCCCATGACACAGTAAAACCAACAGAAACTGCAGTGACTAATCCTGTGGATTCATTCAAGGGCCCTGCTCTACTTTATGGACGTCTCAGATCTGCATGGTCGACCTCAGCATAATGCTGATTTAAGTAGCTATGAAAAACATCCGTTCTGTGTTTAAATACTCGCCTACTCAAGATGATACCAACCCATTTACCTGATGTGAATTTAAAATGACAAAACATTGGGCTCACACAGAAAAATATTCATTTGAACAAACTCTTCAGTATTTCCTGGTACCTGGTATCACACTGGTGGCTGAGAGAAGAGAATACTGCCAGGTCTGTAGTGTAGCTAATGCCTGGTCTAACACTGCCCTCTAGTGGACATATGGGAACATTCTCGTCTACCAGCTGTTTAACGTAACAACATTACTCTCCTGTACATATCATATGATTAGTTAATTAACCGGTTGTGGTTAAACAAGGAAACTGGGAGGTACAGTACCAGTCAAAAGTTTGGACACTACTCATTTAAGGGTTTCTTTATATTGTAGAATAATAGTGAAGACATCAAAACTATGAAATAACACACATGGAATCATGTAGTAACCAAAAAAAGTGTTTGAGCCAATCAGTTGTGTTGTGACAAGGTAGGGGTGGTATACAGAAGATAGCCCTATTTGGTAAAACACCAAGTCCATATTATGGCAAGAACAGCTCAAATAAGCAAAGAGAAACGACAGTCCATCATTACTTTAAGACATGAAGGTCAGTCAATACGAAACATTTCAAGAACTTTGAAAGTTTCTTCAAGTGCAGTCCCGAAAACCATCAAGCGCTATGATGAAACTGGCTCTCATGAGGACAACCACAGAACAAGAAGACCCAGAGTTACCTCTGCTGCAGAGGATATGTTCATCAGAGTTAACTGTCTCTCATGAGGACAACCACAGAACAAGAAGACCCAGAGTTAGCTCTGCTGCAGAGGATATGTTCATCAGAGTTAACTGCACCTCAGATTGAAGCATTTATTTGGACTGCAGAGTTCAAGTAACAGACACATCAACATCAACTGTTCAGAGGAGACTGCGTAAATCAGGCCTTCATGGTCAAATTGCTGCAAAGAAACCACTACTAAAGGATACCAATAAGAAGAAGAGACTTGCTTGAGCCAAGAAACACGAGCAATGGGCATTCGACCGTTGGAAATCTGTCCTTTGGTCTGATGAGTCCAAATTGGAGATGTTTGGTTCCAACCGCCGTGTCTTTGTGAGACACAGTGTAGGTGAATGGATGATCTCTGTATGTGTGGTTCCCACCGTGAAGCATGGAGGAGGAGGTGTGATGGTGCTTTGCTGGTGACACTGTCAGTGATTCATTTTAGAATTTAAGACACACTTAACCGGCATGGCTCCCACAGCGTTCTGCAGGGATACGCCATCCCATCAGGTTTGCGCTTACTGGGACAATCATTTGTTTTTCAACAGGACAATGACCCAACACACCTCCAGGCTGTATAAGGGCTTTTTGACCAAGAAGAAGAGTGATGGAGTTCTGCATCAGATGGCCTGGCCTCCACAATCACCCAATCTCAACCCAATTGAGATGGTTTGGGATGAGTTGGACCGCAGAGTGAAGTAAAAGTAGCCAACAAGTGCTCAGCATTTGCGGGAACTCCTTCAAGACTCTTGGAAAATCATTCCAGGTGAAGCTAGTTGAGAGAATGCTAAGAATGTGCAAAGCTGTCTTCAAGGCAAAGAGTAGCTACTTTGAATAATCTCAAATATAAAATATATTTTGATTTGTTCAACACTTTTTTGTTTACTACATGATTCCATTTGAGTTATTTCGTAGTTTTGATGTCTTCATTTTTATTCCACAATGTAGAAAATAGTCAAAGAAAAACCCTTGAATGAGTAGGTGACTCCACATTTTTGACTGACATGTTTGAGCTACAGACTTCTGGGTAGATACCAACTATTAGTCTGTGTGATTTAAAGGGGTTAGAAGTCCAAGAAACAGCAGAGGATCACTAACATAGAGAGGGAACAGCCATCACTAACATAGAGAGGGAACAGCCATCACTAACATAGAGAGGGAACAGCCATCACTAACATAGAGAGGGAACAGCCATCACTAACATAGAGAGGGAACAGCCATCACTAACATAGAGAAACAGCCATCACTAACATAGAGGAACAGCCATCACTAACATAGAGAGGGAACAGCCATCACTAACATAGAGAGGGAACAGCCATCACTAACATAGAGGGAACAGCCATCACTAACATAGAGGGAACAGCCATCACTAACATAGAGAGGGAACAGCCATCACTAACATAGAGAGGGAACAGCCATCACTAACATAGAGAGGGAACAGCCATCACTAACATAGAGAGGGAACAGCCATCACTAACATAGAGAGGGAACAGCCATCACTAACATAAGAGGGAACAGCCATCACTAACATAGAGAGGAACAGCCATCACTAACATAGAGAGGGGGAACAGCCATCACTAACATAGAGAGGGAACAGCCATCACTAACATAGAGAGGGAACAGCCATCACTAACATAAGAGAGGGAACAGCCATCACTAACATAAGAGAGGGAACAGTTAGAGAGGGAACAGCCATCACTAACATAGAGAGGGAACAGCCATCACTAACATAGAGAGGGAAAAGCCATCACTAACATAGAGAGGGAACAGCCATCACTAACATAGAGAGGGAACAGCCATCACTAACATAGAGAGGGAACAGCCATCACTAACATAGAGAGGGAACAGCCATCACTAACATAGAGAGGCTGCTGCCAACATACTGACTCAAATCTCTGGCCCCTTTAATAAAGGGATCACAAGCCACTTTAAACAATGCCACTTCATATAATGTTTACATCCCCTACATTATTAATCTCATATGTATATACTGTACTCTACACCATCTTGCCATCTTGTTGTAATTAAATGTATCACTAGCCACTTTAAACAATGCCACTTCATATAATGTTTACATACCCTACATTACTCATCTCATATGTATATACTGTACTCTATATCATCTACTGCATCTTGCCTGTGCCATATGGCCATCGCTCATTCATATATTTTTATGTACATATTCTTATTCACTCCTTTACACTTGTAGTTGGTAGTTGTTGTGAATTTGTTAGATTACTTGTTAGATATTACTGCATTGTCAGAAGTAGAAGCACAAGCATTTCGCTACACTCGCATAAACATCTGCTAACCATGTGACCAATAACATCTGCTAACCACGTGACCAATAACATCTGCTAACCACGTGACCAATAACATCTGCTAACCATGTGACCAATAACATCTGCTAACCACGTGACCAATAACATTTGCTAACCATGTGACCAATAACATCTGCTAACCATGTGACCAATAACACCTGCTAACCATGTGACCAATAACACCTGCTAACCACGTGACCAATAACATCTGCTAACCACGTGACCAATAACATCTGCTAACCATGTGACCAATAACATCTGCTAACCATGTGACCAATAACATCTGCTAACCATGTGACCAATAACATCTGCTAACCACGTGACCAATAACATCTGCTAACCACGTGACCAATAACATCTGCTAACCATGTGACCAATAACATCTGCTAACCATGTGACCAATAACACCTGCTAACCATGTGACCAATAACACCTGCTAACCACGTGACCAATAACATCTGCTAACCACGTGACCAATAACATCTGCTAACCATGTGACCAATAACATCTGCTAACCATGTGACCAATAACATCTGCTAACCATGTGACCAATAACATCTGCTAACCATGTGACCAATAACATCTGCTAACCACGTGACCAATAACATCTGCTAACCATGTGACCAATAACATCTGCTAACCACGTGACCAATAACATCTGCTAACCACGTGACCAATAACATCTGCTAGCCATGTGACCAATAACATCTGCTAACCACGTGACCAATAACATCTGCTAACCATGTGACCAATAACATCTGCTAACCATGTGACCAATAACATCTGCTAACCATGTGACCAATAACATCTGCTAACCATGTGACCAATAACATCTGCTAACCATGTGACCAATAACACCTGCTAACCACGTGACCAATAACACCTGCTAACCACGTGACCAATAACATCTGCTAACCACGTGACCAATAACATCTGCTAACCACGTGACCAATAACATCTGCTAACCACGTGACCAATAACATCTGCTAACCATGTGACCAATAACATCTGCTAGCCATGTGACCAATAACATCTGCTAACCACGTGACCAATAACATCTGCTAACCATGTGACCAATAACATCTGCTAACCATGTGACCAATAACATCTGCTAACCATGTGACCAATAACATCTGCTAACCATGTGACCAATAACACCTGCTAACCACGTGACCAATAACACCTGCTAACCACGTGACCAATAACATCTGCTAACCACGTGACCAATAACATCTGCTAACCACGTGACCAATAACATCTGCTAGCCATGTGACCAATAACATGTGATTTGATTTGAAAACGTGCCGTAATACAGTGTGACTCACTAACTAAATACTACAGTAAATACTACAGTAACTAGCAAAATAACAAATGGAACACAAAAGTACTCAATCAACATGGTGGAGGTAAAACACAGCAAACAGAGGACATAGAAGGCACAGTATGTGGGTATGTGTGGACTAGAGGTCCACCGATTAATCTGAATGGCCGATTAATTAGGGCCGATTAATTGGGGCCGATTAATCTGAATTTTTTTTTTTTTTCACCTTTATTTAACCAGGTAGGCTAGTTGAGAACAAGTTCTCATTTGCGACTGCGACCTGGCCAAGATAAAGCATAGCAGTGTGAACAGACAACACAGAGTTACACATGGAGTAAACAATTAACAAGTCAATAACACAGTAGAAAAAAAGGGGCAGTCTATATACAATGTGTGCAAAAGGCATGAGGAGGTAGGCGAATAATTACAATTTTGCAGATTAACACTGGAGTGATAAATGATCAGATGTACAGGTAGAGATATTGGTGTGCAAAAGAGCAGAAAAGTAAATAAATTAAAAAAACAGTATAAAAACAGTATGGGAATGAGGTAGGTGAAAATGGGTGGGCTATTTACCAATAGACTATGTACAGCTGCAGCGATCGGTTAGCTGCTCAGATAGCTGATGTTTGAAGTTGGTGAGGGAGATAAAGGTCTCCAACTTCAGCGATTTTTGCAGTTCGTTCCAGTCACAGGCAGCAGAGTACTGGAACGAAAGCCGGCCAAATGAGGTGTTGGCTTTAGGGATGATCAGTGAGATACACCTGCTGGAGCGCGTGCTACGGATGGGTGTTGCCATCGTGACCAGTGAACTGAGATAAGGCGGAGCTTTACCTAGCATGGACTTGTAGATGACCTGGAGCCAGTGGGTCTGGCGACGAATATGTAGCGAGGGCCAGCCGACTAGAGCATACAAGTCGCAGTGGTGGGTGGTATAAGGTGCTTTAGTGACAAAACGGATGGCACTGTGATAGACTGCATCCAGTTTGCTGAGTAGAGTGTTGGAAGCCATTTTGTGGATGACATCGCCGAAGTCGAGGATCGGTAGGATAGTCAGTTTTACTAGGGTAAGCTTGGCGGCGTGAGTGAAGGAGGCGTTGTTGCGGAATAGAAAGCCGACTCTTGATTTGATTTTCGATTGGAGATGTTTGATATGAGTCTGGAAGGAGAGTTTGCAGTCTAGCCAGACACCTAGGTACGTGTCCACATATTCAAGGTCGGAACCATCCAGGGTGGTGATGCTAGTCGGGGTGCAGGCAGCGATCGGTTGAAAAGCATGCATTTGGTTTTACTAGCGTTTAAGAGCAGTTGGAGGCCACGGAAGAAGTGCTGTATGGCATTGAAGCTCGTTTGGAGGTTAGATAGCACAGTGTCCAATGACGGGCCGAAAGTATATAGAATGGTGTCGTCTGCGTAGAGGTGGATCAGGGAATCGCCCGCAGCAAGAGCAACATCATTGATATATACAGAGAAAAGAGTCGGCCCGAGAATTGAACCCTGTGGCACCCCCATAGAGACTGCCAGAGGACCGGACAGCATGCCCTCCGATTTGACACACTGAACTCTGTCTGCAAAGTAATTGGTGAACCAGGCAAGGCAGTCATCCGAAAAACCGAGGCTACTGAGTTTGCCGATAAGAATATGGTGATTGACAGAGTCGAAAGCCTTGGCAAGGTCGATGAAGACGGCTGCACAGTACTGTCTTTTATCGATGGCGGTTATGATATCGTTTAGTACCTTGAGTGTGGCTGAGGTGCACCCGTGACCGGCTCGGAAACCAGATTGCACAGCGGAGAAGGTACGGTGGGATTCGAGATGGTCAGTGACCTGTTTGTTGACTTGGCTTTCGAAGACCTTAGATAGGCAGGGCAGGATGGATATAGGTCTATAACAGTTTGGGTCCAGGGTGTCTCCCCCTTTGAAGAGGGGGATGACTGCGGCAGCTTTCAATCCTTGGGGATCTCAGACGATATGAAAGAAGGTTGAACAGGCTGGTAATAGGGGTTGCGACAATGGCGGCGGATAGTTTCAGAAATAGAGGGTCCAGATTGTCAAGCCCAGCTGATTTGTACGGGTCCAGGTTTTGCAGCTCTTTCAGAACATCTGCTATCTGGATTTGGGTAAAGGAGAACCTGGAGAGGCTTGGGCGAGGAGCTGCGGGGGGCGGAGCTGTTGGCCGAGGTTGGAGTAGCCAGGCGGAAGGCATGGCCAGCCGTTGAGAAATGCTTATTGAAGTTTTCGATAATCATGGATTTATCGGTGGAGACCGTGTTACCTAGCCTCAGTGCAGTGGGCAGCTGGGAGGAGGTGCTCTTGTTCTCCATGGACTTCACAGTGTCCCAGAACTTTTTGGAGTTGGAGCTACAGGATGCAAACTTCTGCCTGAAGAAGCTGGCCTTAGCTTTCCTGACTGACTGCGTGTATTGGTTCCTGACTTCCCTGAACAGTTGCATATCACGGGGACTATTCGATGCTATTGCAGTCCGCCACAGGATGTTTTTGTGCTGGTCGAGGGCAGTCAGGTCTGGAGTGAACCAAGGGCTGTATCTGTTCTTGGTTCTGCATTTTTTGAACGGAGCATGCTTATCTGTGTGTGGTGAGGAAGTTACTTTTAAAGAATGACCAGGCATCCTCAACTGACGGGATGAGGTCAATGTCCTTCCAGGATACCCGGGCCAGGTCGATTAGAAAGGCCTGCTCACAGAAGTGTTTTAGGGAGCGTTTGACAGTGATGAGGGGTGGTCGTTTGATTGCGGCTCCGTGGCGGATACAGGCAATGAGGCAGTGATCGCTGAAATCCTGGTTGAAGACAGCGGAGGTGTATTTGGAGGGCCAGTTGGTCAGGATGACGTCTATGAGGGTGCCCTTGGCCGATTAATTAGGGCCGATTAATCTGAATGGCCGATTACAAGTTTTCATAACAATCAGAAATCTGCATTTTTGGGCGCCGATTTGGCAGATTTTATTTTGTATACCTTTATTTAACTTTTATTTAATAGTTTTATTTAACTAGGCAAGTCAGTTAAGAACACATTCTTATTTTCAATGACGGCCTAGGAACAGTGGGTTAACTGCCTGTTCAGGGGCAGAACGACAGATTTTGACCTTGTCATCTCGGTGGACCCAATCTTGCAACCTTACAGTTAACTAGTCCAACGCTCTAACCACCTGCCTCTCATTGCACTTGTCGTGGAAGGATCAGAATTTGTTGGTAACATAGGTAAGATGTTTTATATTCATCATATGTTTGTAAGTTACTTCTCATCAGAATGGTATGTTTATATAATACTGTGGTTGCAGTTATCTGTTCTCTGTCAAGACTAAGTTGCTTGGGCCGCAGAGAGGGGAGAGGTCAAAGTGTCATCATGTGTAAACATATCTTTTACTCCCTACCTTTTTCTAGTGGGGAAAGGAGGGTGGCAGTGTCTGGAATCATTCTCATGCTCCCTTTTATCTTAACCTATAGCCTCACTCTCCTCTCCGTGAGCTTGTCCAGGATTGGTTGTATTTAGAATTGGTTGTATCTAAATGACAATTTGATATATGCCTGTTGATATGGAGGATTGGTTCAATCAATCATAATCACTAGTTAACTACACAGGGTTGATGATATTACTAGTTTATCTAGCGTGTCCTGTGTTGCATATAATCGATGCAACGCTGGGGGAGGATTTAACAAAAGCGCATTTGCGAAAAAAGCACAATCGTTGGACGACTGTACCTAACCATGAACACCAATGCCTTTCTTAAAATCAATAAAATCAAAAATCAATATATTTTTAAACCTGCATATTTAGCTAAAAGAAATCCAGGATAGCAGGCAATATAAACCAGGTGAAATTGTGTCATTTCTCTTGCGTTCATTGTACGCAGAGTCAGGGTATATGCAACAGTTTGGGCAGCCCGGCTCATTCTGAACTAATTTTACGTAATTATGACATAACATTGAAGGTTATGCAATGTAACAGCAATATTTAGACTTAGGGATGCCACCGGTGAGATAAAATACAGAACAGTTCTGTATTTCACTGAAATAATAAAAGTTTTGTTTTCGATATGATAGTTTCTGGATTCGACCATATTAATGACCTAAGGCTCGTATTTCTGTGTGTTATTATGTTATAATTAAGTCTATGATTTAATAGAGCAGTCTGACTGAGCGGTGGTAGGCAGCAGCAGGCTCGTTAGCATTCATTCAAACAGCACTTTTGTGTGTTTTGCCAGCAGCTCTTCGCAAGCACAGCGCTGTTTATGACTTCAAGCCTATCAGCCTAATGGCTGGTGTAACCAATGTGAAATGGCTAGCTAGTTAGCTGGGTGTGCGCTAATAGCGTTTCAAACGTCACTCGCTCTGAGACTTGGAGTAGTTATTCCCCTTGCTCTGCAAGGGCCGCGGCTTTTGTGGAGCGATGGGTAACGCTGTTTCGAGAGTGGCTGTTGTCGATGTGTTCCTGGTTCGAGCCCAGGTAGGGGCGAGGAGGGGGACGGAAGCTATACTGTTACACTGGCAATGCAATAGTGCCTATAAGAACATCCAATAGTCAAAGGTATATGAAATACAAATGGTAGAGAGAGAAATAGTCCTATAAATACTATATTAACTACAACCTAAAACCTCGTACCTTGGAATATTGAAGTCTCATGTTAAAAGGAACCACCAGCTTTCATATGTTCTCATGTTCTGAGCAAGGAACTGAAACGTTAGCTTTCTTACATGGCACATATTGCACTTTTACTTCTCCAACACTTTGTTTTTGCAATATTTAAATGAAATTGAACATGTTTCATTATTTATTTGAGGCTAAATTGATTTCTATTGATGTATTATATTGACTCATTGCGAGCTCACAGAACAGGGCTCCGGGCAGCCGAGCGGAAATGGAGGAAAACTCGCCTCCCTGCGGACCTGGCATCCTTTCACTCCCTCCTCTCTACATTTTCCTCCTCTGTCTCTGCTGCTAAAGCCACTTTCTACCACTCTAAATTCCAAGCATCTGCCTCTAACCCTAGGAAGCTCTTTGCCACCTTCTCCTCCCTCTTGAATCCTCCTCCCCCTCCCCCCCCTCCTCCCTCTCTGCAGATGACTTCGTCAACCATTTTGAAAAGAAGGTCGACGACATCCGATCCTCGTTTGCTAAGTCAAACGACACCGCTGGTTCTGCTCACACTGCCCTACCCTGTGCTCTGACCTCTTTCTCCCCTCTCTCTCCAGATGAAATCTTGCGTCTTGTGACGGCCGGCCGCCCAACAACCTGCCCGCTTGACCCTATCCCCTCCTCTCTTCTCCAGACCATTTCCGGAGACCTTCTCCCTTACCTCACCTCGCTCATCAACTCATCCCTGACCGCTGGCTACGTCCCTTCCGTCTTCAAGAGAGCGAGAGTTGCACCCCTTCTGAAAAAACCTACACTCGATCCCTCCGATGTCAACAACTACAGACCAGTATCCCTTCTTTCTTTTCTCTCCAAAACTCTTGAACGTGCCGTCCTTGGCCAGCTCTCCCGCTATCTCTCTCAGAATGACCTTCTTGATCCAAATCAGTCAGGTTTCAAGACTAGTCATTCAACTAAGACTGCTCTTCTCTGTATCACGGAGGCGCTCCGCACTGCTAAAGCTAACTCTCTCTCCTCTGCTCTCATCCTTCTAGACCTATCGGCTGCCTTCGATACTGTGAACCATCAGATCCTCCTCTCCACCCTCTCCGAGTTGGGCATCTCCGGCGCGGCCCACGCTTGGATTGCGTCCTACCTGACAGGTCGCTCCTACCAGGTGGCGTGGCGAGAATCCGTCTCCTCACCACGTGCTCTCACCACTGGTGTCCCCCAGGGCTCTGTTCTAGGCCCTCTCCTATTCTCGCTATACACCAAGTCACTTGGCTCTGTCATAACCTCACATGGTCTCTCCCATCATTGCTATGCAGACGACACACAATTAATCTTCTCCTTTCCCCCTTCTGACGACCAGGTGGCGAATCGCATCTCTGCATGTCTGGCAGACATATCAGTGTGGATGACGGATCATCACCTCAAGCTGAACCTCGGCAAGACGGAGCTGCTCTTCCTCCCGGGGAAGGACTGCCCGTTCCATGATCTCGCCATCACGGTTGACAACTCCATTGTGTCCTCGTCCCAGAGCGCTAAGAACCTTGGCGTGATCCTGGACAACACCCTGTCGTTCTCAAATAACATCAAGGCGGTGGTCCGTTCCTGTAGGTTCATGCTCTACAACATCCGCAGAGTACGACCCTGCCTCACACAGGAAGTGGCGCAGGTCCTAATCCAGGCACTTGTCATCTCCCGTCTGGATTACTGCAACTCGCTGTTGGCTGGGCTCCCTGCCTGTGCCATTAAACCCCTACAACTCATCCAGAACGCCGCAGCCCGTCTGGTGTTCAACCTTCCCAAGTTCTCTCACGTCACCCCGCTCCTCCGCTCTCTCCACTGGCTTCCAGTTGAAGCTCGCATCCGCTACAAGACCATGGTGCTTGCCTACGGAGCTGTGAGGGGAACGGCACCTCAGTACCTCCAGGCTCTGATCAGGCCCTACACCCAAACAAGGGCACTGCGTTCATCCACCTCTGGCCTGCTCGCCTCCCTACCACTGAGGAAGTACAGTTCCCGCTCAGCCCAGTCAAAACTGTTCGCTGCTCTGGCCCCCCAATGGTGGAACAAACTCCCTCACGACGCCAGGACAGCGGAGTCAATCACCACCTTCCGGAGACACCTGAAACCCCACCTCTTTAAGGAATACCTAGGATAGGATAAAGTAATCCTTCTCACCCCCCCTTAAAATACCTAGATGCACTATTGTAAAGTGGCTGTTCCACTGGATGTCATAAGGTGAAAGCACCAATTTGTAAGTCGCTCTGGATAAGAGCGTCTGCTAAATGACTTAAATGTAATGTAATGTATTATATTATGTTAAAATAAGTGTTCATTCAGTATTGTTGTAATTGTCATTATTACCAATAAAAATATCTTAAAAATCGGCCGATTAATCAGTATCGGCTTTTTTGGTCCTCCAATAATCGGTACCGGTGTTGAAAAATCCTATTCGGTCGACCTCTAGTCTGGGCGTATTGTGATGGAAGGTGTGGTGTGTGTTTTTGGTGTTTGGTGTTGAGTGAGAAAGGAAATGGTTGCATATCCAATATGTGTCTGTGAGCAGGGGTTTTGAGAGAGAGTTTTTTCAATTTTGTGCAGATATGGCATATACATTTTAAAATAAATTATACATGTAGTTGATTTGTTTTCCTATCATATTGGAACGGTCCCCAACCCTAGACACCCGCCTGAACAACCCATACACTAAAGATAAGCCTGTTTCATGGGCTGTAAGCTGACTATACGCAGCCGAAACAGGAAGATGAATGTGGTCAGAGACCTAGAGCAGCTCCCTCTAGATTCTGCCTGGCAGGGTTGGTCCTGCAAAGCCTCCTGATGAGTGAGCATAATATACAAGGACATTCTCAAAGCTGCTAATGAGAACCGTGGCGACCTTGTACCTAGCCGGTGGGGATTCCGGTGGGGATTCCACTAGCTGCAGTAACCCATGGAGATGGGGGGGGTGCCCCCACCCAGGCAGTGGCAACACTAGCTGCAGTAACCCATGGAGAGGGGGGGGGGTGCCCCCACCCAGGCAGTGGCAACACTAGCTGCAGTAACCCATGGAGAGGGGGTGCCCCACCCAGGCAGTGGCAACACCTGCAGTAACCCATGGGGAGGGGGGGTGCCACCCAGGCAGTGGCAACACTAGCTGCAGTAACCCATGGAGAGGGGGGTGCCCCCACCCAGGCAGTGGCAACACTAGCTGCAGTAACCCATGGAGAGGGGGGTGCCCCCACCCAGGCAGTGGCAACACTAGCTGCAGTAACCCATGGGGAGGGGGGGGGTGCCCCCACCCAGGCAGTGGCAACACTAGCTGCAGTAACCCATGGAGAGGGGGGGGGGGTGCCCCCACCCAGGCAGTGGCAACACTAGCTGCAGTAACCCATGGGGAGGGGGGGGGGTGCCCCCACCCAGGCAGTGGCAACACTAGCTGCAGTAACCCATGGGGAGGGGGGTGCCAGGCAGTGGCAACACTAGGCAGTAACCCATGGGGAGGGGGTGCCCCCACCCAGGCAGTGGCAACACTAGCTGCAGTAACCCATGGAGAGGGGGGGGGGGTGCCCCCACCCAGGCAGTGGCAACACTAGCTGCAGTAACCCATGGGGAGGGGGGGGGGGTGCCCCCACCCAGGCAGTGCTGGCAACACTAGCTGCAGTAACCAGGGGAGGGGGTCACACTCGGACAATCAGAAAGGAGGTCTATTATTGTGGCCTTGGTGACACAAAATCATCAAAGGTCTGATTGCACAGAGATGCTTGGGGAAATGGTCACAAGGGGGAACCAGCGTGTTTCAGGGAAAGGATCTGATCTCCATCACCTAGGACTTGACAATGGTTAATCAAATCTCACATTTTTGCTCAATCTTTCATGCTTTCTCAAACAGCTGTAACTGGATATGCATTCATAAATCAGGTCCTTTCTTGAGTTGGGCTCTGGGATGTAACAACTGTTGAGGATCTGAGCTTATGATTGATTGTGGGGGAAAGAGGTGGAGTGAGTGAGTGAGTGAGTGAGTGAGTGAGTGAGTGAGTGTGAGTGTCCCACACACATGATGTTATGTTAGGGACAACATAGGAGGAATCACAATAATTGTTTGCTAAAATAATAATTGCTTGACAAAAATGTAATGCAATGGCAATCCTGGTTCTAGGTAACAATCCTGGTTCTAGGTAACAATCCTGGTTCTAGGTAACAATCCTGGTTAGAGGTAACAATCCTGGTTATATATAACAATCCTGGTTCTAGATAACAATCCTGGTTCTAGGTAACATTCCTGGATATAGGTAACAATCCTGGTTCTAGGTAACAATCCTCGTTCTAGGTAACAATCATGGTTCTAGGTAACAATCCTGGTTCTAGGTAACAATCCTGGTTCTAGGTAACAATCCTCGTTCTAGGTAACAATCCTGGATATAGATAACAATTCTGGTAATATGTAACAATCCTGGTTCTAGATAACAATCCTGGTTCTAGGTAACAATCCTCGTTCTAGGTAACAATCATGGTTCTAGGTAACAATCATGGTTCTAGGTAACAATCCTGGTTCTAGGTAACAATCCTCGTTCTAGGTAACAATCCTGGTTCTAGATAACAATCCTGGATATAGGTAACAATCCTGGTAATAGGTAACAATCCTGGATATAGGTAACAATCCTGGATATAGATAACAATCCTGGTTCTAGGTAACAATCCTGGTTCTAGGTAACAATCCTGGTTCTAGGTAACAATCCTGGTTATATGTAACAATCCTGGTTCTAGATAAAAATCCTGGTTCTAGGTAACAATCCTGGTTCTAGGTAACAATCCTCGTTCTAGATAACAATCCTGGTTATAGGTAACAATCCTGGTTTAGGTAACAATCCTGGTTCTAGGTAACAAGCCTGGTTCTAGGTAACAATCCTGGTTCTAGATAACAAATCCTGGTTCTAGATAACAATCCTGGTTCTAGATAACAATCCTGGTTTAGGTAACAATCCTAGTTCTAGGTAACAATCCTGGTTAGAGGTAACAATCCTGGTTCTAGATAACAATCCTGGTTCTAGATAACAATCCTGGTTCTAGGTAACAATCCTGGTTAGAGGTAACAATCCTGGTTAGAGGTAACAATCCTGGTTAGAGGTAACAATCCTGGTTCTAGGTAACAATCCTGGTTCTAGGTAACAATCCTGGTTCTAGGTAACAATCCTGGTTAGAGGTAACAATCCTGGTTAGAGGTAACAATCCTGGTTCTAGGTAACAATCCTGGTTCTAGGTAACAATCCTGGTTATAGGTAACAATCCTGGTTCTAGATAACAATCCTGGTTATAGGTAACAATCCTGGTTCTAGATAACAATCCTGGTTCTAGGTAACGATCCTGGTTCTAGATAACAATCCTGGATAGAGGTAACAATCCTGGTTAGAGGTAACAATCCTGGTTAGAGGTAACAATCCTGGTAACAGGTAACAATCCTGGATAGAGGTAACAATCCTGGTTCTAGATAACAATCCTGGTTATAGGTAACAATCCTGGTTATAGATAACAATCCTGGTTAGAGGTAACAATCCTGGTTCTATGTAACAATCCTGGTTCTAGGTAACAATCCTGGTTCTAGGTAACAATCCTCGTTCTAGATAACAATCCTGGTTATAGGTAACAATCCTGGTTTAGGTAACAATCCTGGTTCTAGGTAACAAGCCTGGTTCTAGGTAACAATCCTGGTTCTAGATAACAAATCCTGGTTCTAGATAACAATCCTGGTTCTAGATAACAATCCTGGTTTAGGTAACAATCCTAGTTCTAGGTAACAATCCTGGTTAGAGGTAACAATCCTGGTTCTAGATAACAATCCTGGTTCTAGGTAACAATCCTGGTTAGAGGTAACAATCCTGGTTAGAGGTAACAATCCTGGTTATAGGTAACAATCCTGGTTAGAGGTAACAATCCTGGATAGAGGTAACAATCCTGGTTCTAGGTAACAATCCTGGTTCTAGGTAACAATCCTGGTTCTAGGTAACAATCCTGGTTAGAGGTAACAATCCTGGTTAGAGGTAACAATCCTGGTTCTAGGTAACAATCCTGGTTCTAGGTAACAATCCTGGTTATAGGTAACAATCCTGGTTCTAGATAACAATCCTGGTTATAGGTAACAATCCTGGTTATAGGTAACAATCCTGGTTCTAGATAACAATCCTGGTTCTAGGTAACGATCCTGGTTCTAGATAACAATCCTGGATAGAGGTAACAATCCTGGTTAGAGGTAACAATCCTGGTTAGAGGTAACAATCCTGGTAACAGGTAACAATCCTGGTTAGAGGTAACAATCCTGGTTCTATGTAACAATCCTGGTTCTAGGTAACAATCCTGGTTCTAGGTAACAATCCTTTGCACAAACTGCCAACATTATTACACATATTAATTGTTAATGATGGAAATTAAGATAGGCAAGATATTTGAATATATACACTACCGCTCAAAAGTTTGGGGTCACTTCGAAATGTCCTTGTTTTTGAAAGAAAAGCACATTTTTTTGGTCCATTAAAATAACATCAAATTGATCAGAAATACAGTGTAGACATTGGTAATGTTGTAAAAGACTGTTGTAGCTGGAAACGGCTGATTTATAATGGAATATCTACATAGGCGAATAGAGGACCATAATAAGCAACCATCACTCCTGTGTTCCAATGACACGTTGTGTTAGCTAATCCAAGTGATTAAAGAGGCAATAAAACTGGCCTTCATTAGACTAGTTGAGTAACTGAAGCATTAGCATTTGTGGGTTCGATTACAGGCTCAAAATGGCCAGAAACAAATAACTTTCTTCTGAAACCCGTCAGTCTATTCTTGTTCTGAGAAATGAAGGCTATTCCATGTGAGAAACTGGCAAGAAACTGGGCACTAGAACAGTTTGCAGCACCTGGCTTCACCCTACTGGAATCTAAAGTAAAATGTCTACTGTTTGCTGATGATCTGGTGCCTCTGTCCCCAACTAAGGAGGGCCTACAGCAGCACCTAGATCTTCTGCACAGATTCTGTCAGACCCTGACAGACCCTGGGCCCTGACAGTAAATCTCAGAAACACAAAAATAATGATGTTCCACAAAAGGTCCAGTTGCCAGGACCACAAATACAAATTCCATTGGGACACTGTTCCCCTAGAGCACACAAATAAACTATACATACCTCTGCCTCAACATCAGCGCGACAGGAAACTTCCACAAAGCTGTGAATGATCTGACAGACAAGGCAAGAAGGGCATTCTATGCCATCAAAAGGAACATCAAATTCAACATACCAATTAGGATCTGGGAAACAATACTTGAATATGTTATAAACCAAGATTTCACAAAATGGGACAAACACCAAATTGAGACTCTGCATGCAGAATTCTGCAAAAATATCCTCCGTGTACAACGTAGAACACCAAATAATGCAGAGCAGAATTAGGCCGATACCCACTAATTATCAAAATCCAGAAAAGAGCCATTAAATTCTACAACCAACTAAAAGGAAGCAATTCCCAAACCTTCCATAACAAAGCCATCAGCTACAGAGAGATGAACCTGGAGAAGAGTCCCCTAAGCAAGCTGGTCCTGGGGCTCCTCAGAGCCATCACCTACAGAGAGATGAACCTGGAGAAGAGTCCCCTAAGCCAGCTGGTCCTGGGGCTCTGTTCACAAACACAAACACACCCTACAGAGAGATGATCCTGGAGAAGAGTCCCCTAAGCAAGCTGGTCCTGGGGCTCTGTTCACAAACACACCCCACAGAGCCATCACCTACAGAGAGATGAACCTGGAGAAGAGTCCCCTAAGCAAGCTGGTCCTGGGGCTCTGTTCACAAACACAAACAGACCCCACAGAGCCATCACCTACAGAGAGATGAACCTGGAGAAGAGTCTCCTAAGCAAGCTGGTCCTGGGGCTCTGTTCACAAACACACCCTACAGAGAGATGAACCTGGAGAAGAGTACCCTAAGCAAGCTGGTCCTGGGGCTCTGTTCACAAACACAAACACACCCCACAGAGCCATCACCTACATAGAGATTAACCTGGAGAAGAGTCCCCTAAGCAAGCTGGTCCTGGGGCTCTGTTCACAAACACACCCTACAGAGAGATGAACCTGGAGAAGAGTCCCCTAAGCAAGCTGGTCCTGGGGCTCTGTTCACAAACACAAACACACCCCACAGAGCCATCACCTACAGAGAGATGAACCTGGAGAAGAGTCCCCTAAGCAAGCTGGTCCTGGGGCTCTGTTCACAAACACAAACACACCCCACAGAGCCCCAGGACAACAGCATAATTAGACCCAACCAAATCATGAGAAAACAAAAAGATAATTACTTGACACATTGGAAAGAATTAACAAAAAAACAGAGCAAACTAGAATGCTATTTGGCCCTAAACAGAGAGTACACAGTGGCAGAATACCTGACCCAAACTTAAGGAAAGCTTTGACTATGTACAGACTCAGTGAGCATAGCCTTGCTATTGAGAAAGGCCGCCGTAGGCAGACATGGCTCAAGAGAAGACAGGCTATGTGCTCACTGCCCACAAAATGAGTTGGAAACTGAGCTGCACGTCCTAACCTCCTGCCCAATGTATGCCCATATTAGAGAGACATATTTCCCTCAGATTACACAGATCCACAAAGAATTTGAAAACAAACCCAATTTTGAGAAACTCCCATATCTACTGGGTGAAATTCCACAGTGTGCCGTCACAGCAGCAAGATGTGTGACCTGTTGCCACAAGAAAAGGGCAACCAGTGAAGAACAAACACCATTGTAAATACAACCCATATTTCAAATCAAATCAAATCAAATGTATTTATATAGCCCTTCGTACATCAGCTGATATCTCAAAGTGCTGTACAGAAACCCAGCCTAAAACCCCAAACAGTAAGCAATGCAGGTGTAAAAGCAAGGTGGCTAGGAAAAACTCCCTAGAAAGGCCAAAACCTAGGAAGAAACCTAGAGAGGAACCAGGCTATGTGGGGTGGCCAGTCCTCTTCTGGCTGTGCCGGGTAGAGATTATAACAGAACATGGCCAAGATGTTCAAATGTTCATAAATGACCAGCATGGTCGAATAATAATAAGGCAGAACAGTTGAAACTGGAGCAGCAGCACAGTCAGGTGGACTGGGGACAGCAAGGAGTCATCATGTCAGGTAGTCCTGGGGCACGGTCCTAGGGCTCAGGTCCTCAGAGAGAGAGAAAGAAAGAGAGAATTAGAGAGAGCATATGTGGGGTGGCCAGTCCTCTTCTGGCTGTGCCGGGTGGAGATTATAACAGAACATGGCCAAGATGTTCAAATGTTCATAAATGACCAGCATGGTCAAATAATAGTAAGGCAGAACAGTTGAAACTGGAGCAGCAGCATGGCCAGGTGGACTGGGGACAGCAAGGAGTCATCATGTCAGGTAGTCCTGGGGCACGGTCCTAGGGCTCAGGTCCTCAGAGAGAGAGAAAGAAAGAGAGAATTAGAGAGAGCATATGTGGGGTGGCCAGTCCTCTTCTGGCTGTGCCGGGTGGAGATTATAACAGAACATGGCCAAGATGTTCAAATGTTCATAAATGACCAGCATGGTCAAATAATAGTAAGGCAGAACAGTTGAAACTGGAGCAGCAGCATGGCCAGGTGGACTGGGGACAGCAAGGAGTCATCATGTCAGGTAGTCCTGGGGCATGGTCCTAGGGCTCAGGTCCTCCGAGAGAGAGAAAGAAAGAGAGGAGAGAATTAGAGAACGCACACTTAGATTCACACAGGACACCGAATAGGACAGGAAAAGTACTCCAGATATAACAAACTGACCCTAGCCCCCCGACACATAAACTACTGCAGCATGAATACTGGAGGCTGAGACAGGAGGGGTCAGGAGACACTGTGGCCCCATCCGAGGACACCCCCGGACAGGGCCAAACAGGAAGGATATAACCCCACCCACTTTGCCAAAGCACAGCCCCCACACCACTAGAGGGATATCTTCAACCACCAACTTACCATCCCGAGACAAGGCTGAGTATATTTATGCTTATTTATTTTCTCTTGTGTACTTTAACCATTTGTACATCGTTAAAACACTGTATATATATTTGACATTTGTAATGTCTTTATTGTTTTGAAACTTCTGTATGTGTAATGTTAACTGTTCATTTTATTGTTTATTTCACTTTTGTATATTATCTACCTCACTTGCTTTGGCAACGTTAACACATGTTTCCCATGCCAATAAAGCCCTTGAATTGAATTGAATTGAATTGAGAGAGAGAGAGAGAGAGAGAGAGAGAGAGAGAGGGAGAGAGACAGGGAGAGAGGCAGAGAGAGACAGAAAGTGAGAGAGAAGAGAGAACGTGAGAGAGAGAGAGAGAGAGAGAGACAGGGAGAGAGACAGAGAGAAGAGAGACAGAGACAGAGAGAGACAGGGAGAGAGACAGAGAGAGAGACAGGCAGAGACAGACGGAGACAGGCAGAGACAGAGACGGAGACAGAGAGAGAGAGAGACAGAGAGAGACAGAGAGAAGAGAGACAGAGACAGAGAGAAGAGAGACAGAGACAGGGAGAGAGACAGAGAGAAGAGAGACAGAGACAGGGAGAGAGACAGGGAGAGAGACAGAGAGAAGAGAGACAGAGACAGAGAGAGACAGGGAGAGAGACAGGGAGAGAGACAGGGAGAGAGACAGAGAGAAGAGAGACAGAGACAGAGAGAGACAGGGAGAGAGACAGAGAGAGAGACAGAGACAGAGACAGAGAGAGAGGGAGAGAGACAGGGAGAGAGGCAGAGAGAGACAGAAAGTGAGAGAGAAGAGAGAACGTGAGAGAGAGAGAGAGAGAGACAGGGAGAGAGACAGAGAGAAGAGAGACAGAGACAGAGAGAGACAGGGAGAGAGACAGAGAGAGAGACAGGCAGAGACAGACGGAGACAGACGGAGACAGAGAGAGAGAGAGACAGAGAGAGACAGAGAGAAGAGAGACAGAGACAGAGAGAAGAGAGACAGAGACAGGGAGAGAGACAGAGAGAAGAGAGACAGAGACAGAGAGAGACAGGGAGAGAGACAGGGAGAGAGACAGGGAGAGAGACAGAGAGAAGAGAGACAGAGACAGAGAGAGACAGGGAGAGAGACAGGGAGAGAGACAGGGAGAGAGACAGAGAGAAGAGAGACAGAGAGAGACAGGGAGAGACAGAGAGAGAGAGAGAGAAAGTGAGAGAGAGAAAGTGAGAGAGACAGGGAGAGAGACAGAGAGAAGAGAGAGAGACAGAGAGAGAGAGAGAGAGAGAGAGAGAGAGACAGAGACAGAGAGAAAGTGAGAAAGAGAGAAAGTGAGAGAAGTGGGGCATATAGAATTGTATCTATCAGAGTTATACTTGTTTTTTATTTTCCGGAAACGTTTTATGTTATATATAATCTGTATGTATTTAGTTTGAATTGCCTGACAGAGATGTCTCCCAAATGGTACCCTATTCCCTACGCCCTATTCCCCCCTGTGGGCCCTGGTCTAAAGTAGTGCAGTACCCCTATGGTCCCTGGTCTAAAGTAGTGCAGTACCCCTATGGTCCCTGGTCTAAAGTAGTGCACTACCCCTATGGGCCCTGGTCTAAAGTAGTGCAGTACCCCTATGTGCCCTGGTCTAAAGTAGTGCACTACCCCTATGGGCCCTGGTCTAAAGTAGTGCAGTACCCCTATGGTCCCTGGTCTAAAGTAGTGCACTACCCCTATGGGCCCTGGTCTAAAGTAGTGCAGTACCCCTATGGTCCCTGGTCTAAAGTAGTGCACTTTATAGGAAATAGGGGGCCATTTGGGAGACATTCTCAGACACAAAGACAGCTGTAACTTCTTTAGTTCCCAGGCCAGAGGGCCCCAAACCACCTCTGGAGAAACACAGGAGAAAGAACACACTCATTTCCTCCCCCCTTTCCCCTTCTTCCACACTAACACATTTACATGACCTTATAGAAATGTCCACATAATAATTCACATTTTCTGTTGCTGCCGGGTTATTTTCCTGCTGTGAGAAACTGGCCAAACAAAATTAGTATATCTGTGTCTGCCTTAAAAGGAATGGAATCTGCTGAGACTGTTTCCTTCCTCTTTAACAAACATGTTGCTAGGATCATCAGACTTTGTACGTACCAACATCTTCAAATCTGTGAAAAGCAACCAATGACAAAGACCAATTTCATGACACATGCTTTTCAGTTGCTTTAGGTGTGACCCAGACCTGGGTACTATTTGAAATCATTGTATTTTTCTATTTATTTCGTTGCATCAGGCAAACTCAATCAAGCACAGTTAAAGTGCAAACCCCGCCCCCCCTGGCACTCCAGGCAGGCTAAAGGAACAACCTGGTCTCATAGACTAGACGTAAGATAGTAGATGTAAATCCGAAACACTGAAATTAGCATGATATGTTACTTTTGGTATGGTTACATAAGATAGATGGTTACTTAAAGCAAAAATGAAAGTAGGGTGGTTGGTCGGGCGTATAATGCGAACGTCTAGCAACCCAAAGGCTGAGAGTTCAAATCTCATCATGGAACTTTACCATTTTATCTAAATGGCTTTTCAATTACTTACTACTTTGCAACTACTTAGGATGTTAGCTAAGCTTTCCCCTAACCCTTTAACCTAACTCCTAAACATTTCCCTAACTTTAACCCTAACCCCTAGCCTAGCTAACGTTAGCCAGCTAGCTAACATCAGCCACCTAGCTAGAATTCGTGACATATAATTAATTTATCAAATTCTTAACATATCATACTAAACAGAGTGTCTCAGATTTACATACAGAATAATACGAAATGTTCTGAGACCAGGTTGAAAGGAAACACTAAATATTAGGGTTCAAATAGTATTTGAACCCAGGACTGGCGTGACCAAACCTCCTTAAATGTGATCCACGCAGCCAACTTGGAGTTTGAGCTCTTCCATATTTCTGACCTGCAGTACATGAGTCATGGTTCCTCTTAAGCAGCTAGCGTGAAGACAGACCTCGTCTGGAGCCGAGAGTCAGAATAACAGGATGTGTTGTGGTAGAGCAGGGGTGTCAAAGTCAAATGGACGGAGGGCCAAATAAAAAAATCAGCTACAAGACGAGGGCCGGACTGTTCGAATGTTCATTGAAAAAATTTTAAATGACGCATATAGTCTAGTGAACCTAATTGAACCTACTGAAAACCTAACAAATATATTACAATATGATCAGATAAATAAAGCAATATTTTCTTATGGCTCTGTCAGTAATCTTTAATTTTCAACAGACACAAAAGACAAATTTCCTTTATATAAATATCCCCATAACATGAACATTAAATGAAAGAAACCGGTATTCAAGGCACCATCAGTAGACTATATTTTCTATTTTAGCAAAAGTGGGCTAAATTTACTTCAAAGAAAAAACAATAATAGCAATTTTCTATCATCCACTCAACTGAAATATTTTTAAAATATAATTGGATTGAAATACAAAAAAATAAAGTGCAAAAATCTATTAATCAAAAACAACACTTTGTTTAAGGAGAAGTAACATGCAGTGAAAACAAATATTAAATTTTAACTTTTAAACTTGAACTGAGTAAAAACTCTAAATATGTGATTGCACAGTAATGTTCACTTGTTTGAGGTTGAGGGTGATACTTGGTGGTGTCCCATCTTTTCCACAAGTTCATCAATGTTCGGGGTAAGGCTCTGAGCTGAAGAAATCCTCAGAATTGAGTGGAGGTGTTCAGCAGTAAGTCGACTTCTGTGTGATGTTTTGTTCAGGTTCATCAAAGAAAACAGTTGTTCACACAGGTATGTGCTGCCAAACATAGACAACGTTTGAGCAGCCTGGATGCGCAGCTGGGGCATTGTGCCGGGGAGGAAACGGGCGAACTCCGCAGCACCCACTGCCGCATATTTTGCCCTCAGTGCATCATTGCATTGGAGGTCAATCAACTCCATTTGGAGGTTTGGTGGTGAGCTTTCCACGTCAACAGCAAATGGGTTACCGAGCAGTTCCAACCTGCTTTTTGTGCTTCAAAGTCAGCAAATCGGCGTCGAAAGTCAGCGGCAAGCATACCTATTTTATCAGCCAACTGTGTGCTCGGAACGCACTGGTAGAGAGCTTCTCTTTCATGGTCTGGCAGCTGGGAAAGTGGCTCAAATTTTCTTTCCGCATCTGCGTCTCCCACAGAGTCAGTTTGGTTTTAAATGCCTTCACTGTACTGTACATATCAGAGATGACACGATCCCGACCCTGCAGCTGCAAGTTTATTGCATTCAGATGACTCGTAATGTCACACAGAAAAGCCATTTCACACAGAAACATTTCGTCTCGGAGTTGTGTTGTGTCTTTCCCTTTGCTGTCCAAGAACAGACAAATCTCGTCACGAAGCTCGAAACATCTTTGAAGCACCTTTCCTGGCTTAGCCATCGCACCTCTGTGTGATAAGGCAAATCACCATGCTCCGTTTCTAACTCCGTCAGAAATGCCTTGAACTGGCGGTGATTCAAACCTTTGGCTCTGATAAAGTTAACTGTGCGCGTGATGATGCTCATTACATGCTCCATTTTCAAGGCTTTACCGCACAACGCTTCCTGGTGTATGATACAATGATAAGCTGTCAGCTCACCTGTCGCGTTTTCCTCTTGCATCTTTTCCCGTATCTTCGCCACCAGTCCGCTCCTGTGTCCACACATCGCAGGTGCTCCGTCGGTTGTCAAACCCACGAGTTTTTCCCAAGGCAGCTCCATCTCATTTACACATCTTGACACCTCTTCATACAAATCATGCCCCGTAGTTGTGCCATGCATAGGACGTAAAGCCAAAAACTCCTCTGTCACGCTTAGGTTGGAGTCCACTCCGCGGATGAAAATTGACAACTGGGCAATGTCAGAAATGTCGGTGCTCTCATCCACAGCCAAGGAATATGCAATAAAATCTTTTCCCTTTTTCACAAGCTGCTCTTTTAGATTGATGGACAACTGGTCTACTCTCTCGGCAATGGTGTTTCTGCTCAGACTCACATTTAAAAAGAGTTGCCTTTTTCTGGGCAAACTTCGTCACAAACTTTAATCATGCAGTTTTTGATGAAATCCCCCTCCGTAAATGGCCGGGCTGATTTAGCGATCTCTTCTGCCAAAATAAAACTGGCCTTGACAGCAGCCTGGCCTTGTGATTTGGCTTTTTTGAACAGAGCCTGTCGAGATTTGAGGCCTCGTTTTAATTCCTCTGCCTTTTGTAGCCTTTGTTCCATGTCCATATTCTTGTTTTTGTCCGCGTGTTTCGTTTCATAATGTCGTCTCAGATTATACTCTTTCAGTACCGCCACACTTTCTCCACACAGAAGACACACAGGTTTTCCAGCTACCTTCGTGAACATATACTCCGACTCCCACCTTGTTTGAAACCCCCGGTTCTCAGTATCCACCTTCCGTTTTGCCATTTTTGATGGGTATCTGAAAGTTAATTTTACTGTGATGCTGACGACTGCTGTGCCAATAAATATTGAAATGAAGCAGCCTACTGCTCGGTGCGTCACCTTTGCATTGTGGGAAATGTAGTATTGGTGCGTGTAAAAGATCTGCGGGCTGCCGGCTTGCTGCGGGCCGGTTCTAATAATAAATCAAGATCATCCCAGGGGCCGTAAAAAACCTTCTTGCGGGCCGGATGTGGCCCGCGGGCCTTGACTCTGACATATGTGTGGTAGAGAGTGAGTGAGTGAGTGAGTGAGTGAGTGAGTGAGTGAGTGAGTGAGTGAGTGAGTGAGAGAGAGAGAGAGAGAGAGGGACAGAGAGAGAGAGAGAGA